>NC_041405.2:80159014-80399014 GCF_900747795.2 Erpetoichthys calabaricus
TTATTGCAATCCGCAGCTGGAGCGTTTCTATAAACTTAATTTAAACTTACGTTTTACACCGTGCTTTGTTTCCCTTATGAACATGCTTGTATGCTTCACTCGCTCCCTTCTCAATTGTTTAATGAATTTTTTGCTCTTCGCATTTTTGCGGCTCTTCCTTCATTTCCCCCTACTTCGTTCTTTTATCTCGCGAATATGTTATTGCAATCCTTAACGGGAGCGTTTCAATAAACTAATTGAAAATAGTTTTGCATTTACCTTTTTAGTAAAAGGCAAGCTTTTAAGCCTGAGAAATCACCCCGTAAATGCACACGTTTAATTGCACATGTGTTAATATGTATGGTTACACAGTATTAAAAGACAGTGAACAACGTCAGTTACCTTTGTTCCCGCGTTTGATAAAAGGCGAGCTTTTAAGCCTGAGAAATCACCCCGTAAATGCACACGTTTAATTGCACATGTGTTAATATGTATGCTTACACAGTATTAAAAGACAGTCAAAAATTAACGTCATTTACCTTCGTTCCCGCGTTTGACTCGTGCTGTAAATCTCTTCCTTGTTTTTAGTTCATGTGATTACGTAGGAGGCGTGATGACGCGATACGTGACTCTGCCTCCTCCATTACAGTATATGGACAAAAAATATGTTCCAGTTATGACCATTACGCGTAGAATTTCGAAATGAAACCTGCCTAACTTTTGTAAGTAAGCTGTAAGGAATGAGCCTGCCAAATTTCAGCCTTCCACCTACACGGGAAGTTCGAGAATTAGTGATGAGTGAGTCAGTCAGTCAGTCAGTCAATCAGTCAGTCAGTCAGTCAGTCAGTGAGTCAGTGAGGGCTTTGCCTTTTATTAATATGTATAGATATAGACATACATACATATATATATATATGTATATCTATATATGTATATCTATATATATCTATATCTCTATATACATCCATATATATATATATATATATATATATATATATATAATATATATATATATATATATATATATATATATATATAAATATATATATACATATATGTGTATATATATATCTATATTGTCTATATCTAAATCCCTGCGAAGTACTGCTTTTAAATTTTTATTAAGGAGAAAAGCTTTTTAAATTGAGGGAAAATATCCCAATAGCAATTTGTTAAGGATCTGTTTTTTTGTGAAGCAGCCTTAACACAGCTTTTCCGCTGTTTTATAAACGAACGCCATATAAGGTCTTCCTTTTTCCTTGCTTCGCCAAGGAAGGAGCCTTTTTATTAAATCCAAGGGTTCTTCGCTTTTTTTTTTTGTTTGTTTATTACAATTGTTATAGTTCTGTTTGTATACGACGTTGTCAGTTCAGCACTCAGGTTGTAATATGACCAAGCTGTGCAAGCTTACTGTTAAGAATGCAACGTATAGTTGTACATGAGAAAAGCAATCTTGCCTCAAATCAATGGCAACCTTTTGTAGGTCTATGAACTTAATTTAAAGTTTAGGTTTACACGGTGCTTTCTTTCTGAAGTACCTGCACTCATGAATATATGGAGGACTATTTTGAACAAAATTAAATAAATAAATAAATGCGCAAATAAATTAAAGTTCTGTGAAATGTGAGCATAAATAAATAAATGTATCATGAAATGAAGCCTTAATAAATAAATGTGCCATGAAATGAGAGCATAAATAAATAAATGTGTCACGAAATATGTTTTTTGTTGCTTATTTATTTATTTCATTTTGTCCGTAACATTCCTCCAAACCATCATGAAATACGACTTGAAATAAAACTGTCACTTTCACTCGTCAAAGTCGAGAGGGTGGGCTCTAACACACCCTCTAGTTATTGATTTGTTGAGTGTTACCTTCAGCCTAGAGTAATCGAACTATGAGCCATATGATTCTCAAGGTAACAAAGCGCATGCTTAAAGTTGTGCTTGTGAGCGTCCATGGCGAATATGACTGCTACAAAAAGTTGCCCAGAGTTGCTACGTGAAGCGGCAGTTTTAATTCAGGAAGCTCTAACCTCTTCATCCCCTCAGGAATCAGCACATGAGGTTTCAGCTGTAAGTGCCCCACTTGATAGCCGAAGACCTACCCCCACTTTGTCGAGTACTCACTCTACTCCTGTTCAAGATATACTACTGTATTTTAGGTGGCTGTGCTAATAGCGCTGTAAATTTGCAATAGTTATTTGTCTGCAAAATACAAACCTACAAGTAAACAGAAAGACCTGACGGTAGCCACATCACAAACGAAATATCAGTTGCTGAATACTGAAGAGCTATTAAATCTAACAGAAATATTTTGTGAATGTCGCACAATAGTTGAGTTGGAGCCACCATTTTATAAACATACTCGCCTCTTTATATTCACTTTGTTACAATGAGTATAATTAAACAGTGGTTATCTTAAAATGCAGTTTTCACCTACTGTCAAGTGATTTTGGTAGACTGAGAATGCAAAAATTAATTTGATGCAAAGGATGTGGAGGAAACAAAACAGGTTTATGTGCATTTTTAGGATAATAAACTTTAATATGAACAGTTGTTTTTCTTCTCACTTAACAGTATGTTATACACATATATTGTTGCAAGTGTTTGTTTTAGTACATTCAGTAACCCACAGCAGAAAGACTGTGGAAACAATTTTGAGTTAATTTTCCATGCTATTAAATAGCTTTCCGTTACTAATTTCCTATGTTGTTATACATGTATTTTTCCTTGATTTCTCAATATGTGACTGTATTTCATTTTTTACTTTTTTCTTAATTATTTTTCTATGTTTACCAATATGTTCTATTTTCTTATATCACATTGTTTATATTTTTCATGTAATTGTATTTTTAATTTTTTATTCTATGTAATTGTTAGTCTACTACCTTTGCCTTTTTCTGCTTTTTCTACCACTTTTTATATATAAAAATTTGATTCATTTTCATTTCAGTTTGTATTCTTCATACAATTGGTTTCTGGGTTTTTTTTGTTGTTGTTTTACCTGTTTTTTCCCCCCTTTTCGTAATTAAACAACACCTTTCTTTGTTTTTCACCACCCCCCATAATTACTGTTTAAAGTAGGTTTTAAACATTTATTTATACTCTCTCTCTCTCTTTCTCTAAGACCTGTGGTTCCTTGCAGTTTAGTGAGCATATTTTTTATACAGTGTTTCCTGGTATCCTGATTCAGTTTTACCCTTCTGTAGTTATTTGTAGTATGTTGCTACTTCTAGCTTTCCTAAACAATCCTCAAAACATGGTGCCCACATTCCAGAAAGGATGATTCTCCTCTACATTTAACTGGGCTTTCAGTGTTGCAGTGAAAGAAATACAGTGATGAGCACATTTATTGAACACATTCAATTTTATCTTGTTAAAAACTATATTGCTGCATGTCAAAAATTAAATGTGTTGCTTCTTTTAATTAACAGCAGAGGTAGCACGGCTATTTGCCCCGTATGGGGGCTCAAACAACCCAACGAGGCAATTTAGGTCTACTAGAAGGATGCCTTCTCCAAGCATAGTACATCACATAATGTACACACATAATTTCTGTTGTCTAAGTGACCAGACTTCTACCAAAATACCAAGTGTGTTTGTCAAAGCGAGCCTTGCTGCCTCTGGACTTGGAGAAAAGAGGATCTCCTTCACAGGTATGTAATATTATTAGACCACAAATAAGTAGCCCAGTTAACATAATGTAAAGTATGGAAGGAGAGAAATAATTTTGGTTTTGCAGAATAATGTCAGCAGTGTGAAAAGATCATAAATGTGAAATTACATGGTTAAGTAAAATGTGTGATATTTAATTCAAACTGGAACGTCAGTCTTCTTGCATTCTTCCATTTCTCTGCAACAATTCTCTCTCTGAAATATGTGATATCTTCGGCAGAATCCATTTCATCGGCAGTAGTAAGCATTTTTCTAATTAATTCTTGTGCTATCTCGTTTACTTCCATCTCACACACAGCCATGTTGAATTAGGCATAGCCAATCTACAGAAGTCGATTAACCAATCAATAACTAGAGGGTGTGTTAGAGCCCACCCTCTCAACTTTAACGAGTGAAAGTGACAGTTTTATTTCAAGTCGTATTTCATGATGGTTTGGAGGAATGTTACGGACAAAATGAAATAAATAAATAAGCAACAAAAAACATATTTCGTGACACATTTATTTATTTATGCTCTCATTTCATGGCAAATTTATTTATTAAGGCTTCATTTCATGATACATTTATTTATTTATGCTCACATTTCACAGAACTTTAATTTATTTGCGCATTTATTTATTTATTTAATTTTGTCCGAAATAGTCCTCCATATGAATATGTCTGTATGCGTCAGTCGCTCAAATCCCCGCGCTTCGCACCGGCGAAGTACTGCTTTTAAATTTTTATTAAGAAGAAAAGAAAACCTTTTAAAATTAAGGGAAAATATACCAATAACAGTTTGTTAAGGATCTGTTTTTTTGTGAAGCTGCCTTCACTCGAGTGATCACTTTGAGCTGACTTGCTGGCTAACCATAAGCGTTACCTGGTAGGTAACCACCCATACAATCAGATTGTGAATCAGACTATGAATGCCGTGAATGTAATTACCCCGATCTACATGCTGTCAAATAAACGAACCACACGCCATGGCGCAATTTTAGGGGCTTCACCTGTAGCGCTGACGTCCGAGGTTCGATTCCCGTAAGGGAGTGAAGTGAGTGGGTGGTTACCTACCAGGTAACGCTTATGGTTGGCCAGCAAGTCAGGTAACATCAGCCACGGTGCCTTCAGTTGTGAGAAGCAGATCATAGAATGGATGAAAATAGTTTACTGTCAAATAATGCAAAGAGTACGCGACACGTCTTTCCCCCTTATTCTTGGCTCATCAGGCGTACACACTCACTGCACTCGCTTACGGTAATCGAACCTCGGACGTCAGCGCTAGAGGGGCTTCGCAGCGGTGAAGTATTGCTTTTAAATTTTAATTAAGAAGAAAAGAAAACCTTTTTAAATTAAGTCTTAAAAAGAGGTGTAAAGATATTGACAATAAGCTACGCAAACCCACCAAGACATGCAATCGTTTAAATCAAGGCACGAGTCGAAAAACACCATCCCATAATATTAGTTAACGATTAACACATTTCTTTATGTATTGTAAGCATACAATACAACTGATAATATGTTGCGCTTATTTATCTGGTATACTGACATTTTTGCGTGTTTAACGGCTGAAATCTAACGTGGTTTGTGCCCTTCAGAATGAAAAGAGTTTGCATATACCTTTTTAATAAAAGGCGAGCTTTTAAGCATGAGAAATCACCCCGTAAATGCACACGTTTAATTGCACATGTGTTAATATGTATGCTTACACAGTATTAACACTAGAATTACCAGAGCCTACGAAAAAACTTGTAAATCCGTCCCACCTTAAATCGCGTCTTAAAGCCGTTTGCACCTCTCCGCCAGAGTCTTTTGTCATCTAAATGTGCTGATAAACAAATGCTGCTAGCAGCCAGCTATTCCATCCCCCCACCGACTTAGAATGAACTCCTAGCTCAAGCCTTGCCTTGATTTGATTATTTGGGATTGAAGTGGAGTTTTACAGTGGAAATAATTTGAGCGTTATTTGGAATGCACGCATTTCATGTGTGTTCCGTTTCTACAGTATAGTATTCTGTGCAAACACATTTTTAAAACAGAAACGTTTTTCATATTCTAATAGTAAATGCCAAAATGTAGGCATAAACTATATAACGTATGAAGCCTGAAGTCCATATATCAAAGAAACACTTTCACAAAAGGTACAAATAAGAGAACACGTGCGCTTTTCTTCAAAAATATAACTGCACAAAAAAAAAAAGCCGCGTTAGCATGCCACATTGACACTCTTACTACAACTGCCGCGGTGGCGTAATGGTATTAGCTCCTGACTGGGGATCAGAAGGTGGCGAGTTCGATCCCGCACGGCTCCACTTCGAGAAATGAACTGCTCTCATTCTTGCAATTTTAGAATAACAACATAAATTTCATTTCAGTCTGTATCAGCCGGTGTAACTTATGATACTGGTAAAGGTTAGCTTTTTTTTTTTTTTTTTTTTAATTCACTTTTCATTCTCGCAGTCGATGCATACTAACGCCCCCCCCCCCCCCCCCAAAGGGTTCTGACACATAAACGCTGGCGAAGCTGCCTTCCATCGTATCTCACCGTCACTTGATTTTCTTTTTATTCAGTGTTATTGAGTGTTCCTGCCAGTCCCCACATGTTGCTGTATGCTGTTTCTTTTGTACTCCAGGACATGCAGAGGAGAGAATGATTTCACATTATTTATGCTGTTTTCACATAAAGACTGCAGTATACTCATGACTGCATTCTCGTACCAATGCACTTTTTCCATCACCTTTTCCTGTAAGAAGCAATGTACTCACTTCTCTCTATGCTGTGGTTTCTATTACACACCTGAAAGAGACAATATATGTGAAAACTTCATCGCACTAATGCAATATTATTTGAAAACGAACAGCGTCAGATCAGGTGTGAAAATTTTATGTGAGATACGAAGAAGGCAGCTTCGCCAGCGTTTATGTGTCAGAACCCTTTGGGGGGGGGGGGGGGGGGGTTAGTATGCATCGACTGCGAGAATGAAAAGTGAATTAAAAAAAAAAAAAAAAAAGCTAACCTTTACCAGTATCATAAGTTACACCGGCTGTTACAAACTGAAATGAAATTTATGTTGTTACTAGCAAAATACCCGCGCTTTGCAGCGGAGAAGTAGTGTGTTAAAGAGGTTATGAAAAAAAAAGGAAACATTTTAAAAATAACGTAACATGATTGTCAATGTAATTGTGTTGTCATTGTTATGAGTGTTGCTGTGTTTTATATATATAAAATACACACACACACATATAAACATATATATACATATACACATATATATACATATCTACATATATATATATATATATATATATATATATATATACATATACACATCCACATATCAACATATATATATACACATATATACACACACACGGTTTATGGGTGATGATTGTTTTACTCTTTTTATGTTTATTTTATTTTATTGTAGAATCAACTCCTATCTGCGCACAGCAGGGCAGCCGTGGGCGGATGCGTATGGTGTATTCACTCCATGTTATCGTGCATTGCGCTGTCAGTGGTATTTTGATAAAAGAATTTGAACAACATATAAGAAGCGTATAAATTATTAAACAGTAAAACATTAACATTTAAGAAGTAAAGTTACATTAAGTACTACTGCAGTGCCTTCGGGTATACCTCATTTTTTGTTTGCCCATTACATGCTTAAATGTATACATTTTTTGGTGCACTTACCTGAGAACACGCGACATATAACCGAGCGTGGGAGAAGCATGGATTTTAAACACGCGTTGAGTTCATCTGCTGGTCTCCCTCGTGGAATAACTGGTAATGTTTGACTAAAATCTACAGCGAGTAAAACGACATTACCTCCTATTTTTTTTTTTACGATCTCTGAGATGTTGCTTTTTTCGGTTCAAGGCTTCATAAGCTCTTTTATGTTGTATGGTGTACTTATCCCAAACCATCATCTTTGAATGTTGCAAGACTTTCGCCTTGTATGTAGATCGGGGTAATTACATTCATTGCATTCCTAGTCTGAATCACAATCTGATTGTATGGGTGGTTACCTGGCACTGTAGGGTTGCCACCCGTCCTTTAAAATATGGAATCGTGCCGCGTTTGAGAATGAAATTGCGCATCCCGTTTTGAATCAATACTGGACGGGATTTATCCTGTATTTTTTTTATCTTTTTTTTTTTAAAGCAGCGTCTCATGCAAATCATCCCACACGCATTTTATGAAGATGCCTCCTTTCCTACTTTTGATTGGGTAATACTTGATGTCATCGTTAGTTTGATTGGTGTTTTTAACTGTCCACTGAGGAGGGCGTGTCTTTTAAGTACAGTCTGCAAAGTGTTGGCACTGAGATGTGGCGTCAGCGCCATAGTTGAAGCCCCTAACGTTGCGGTCAGCAAGTTGGCTAACATCCGCCATGTGCCGTCTTTCAGTTGCGAGAAGCAGATCATAGAATGGTTGAAACTGTTGCCCCTAACGTTGCGCCACGGCGTGTGGTTCGTTTATACCTCGTGTCTTCTCATTAAACTTTTATCTCGCGAATATGTTATTGCAATCCGCAGCGGGAGCGTTTCTATAAACTTAATTTAAACTTACGTTTTACACCGTGCTTTGTTTCCCTTATGAACATGCTTGTATGCTTAACTCGCTCCGTTCTCAATTGTTTAATTAATTTTTTGCTCTTCGCTGTTTACGGGTCTTCCTCCATTTCCCCCTACTTCGTTCTTTTATCTCGCGAATATGTTATTGCAATCCTTAACGGGAGCGTTTCAATAAACTGATTGAAAATAGTTTTGCATTTACCTTTTTAGTAAAAGGCGAGCTTTTAAGCCTGAGAAATCACCCCGTAAATGCACACGTTTAATTGGAAATGTGTTAATATGTATGGTTACACAGTATTAAAAGACAGTGAACAACGTCAGTTACCTTCGTTCCCGCGTTTGATAAAAGGTGAGCTTTTAAGCCTGAGAAATCACCCCGTAAATGCACACGTTTAATTGCACATGTGTTAATATGTATGCTTACACAGTATTAAAAGACAGTCAAAAATTAACGTCATTTACCTTCGTTCCCGCGTGTGACTCGTGCTGTAAATGTCTTCCTTGTTTTTAGTTCACGTGATTACGTAGGAGGCGTGATGACGCGATACGTGACTCCGCCTCCTCCATTACAGTGTATGGACAAAAAATATGTTCCAGTTATGACCATTACGCTTTGAATTTCGAAATGAAACCTGCCTAACTTTTGTAAGTAAGCTGTAAGGAATGAGCCTGCCAAATTTCAGCCTTCCACCTACACGGGAAGTTGGAGAATTAGTGATGAGTCAGTCAGTCAGTGAGCGAGTGAGTCAGTCAGTCAGTCAGTGAGGGCTTTGCCTTTTATTATTATAGATTCTAAAATTGCAAGAATGAGAGCAGTTCATTTCTCGAAGTGGAGCTGTGCGGGATCGAACTCGCCACCTTCTGATCTCCAGTCAGGAGCTGATACCATTACGCCACCGCAGCAGTTGTAGTAAGAGTGTCAATGTGGCATGCTAATGCGGCTTTTTTTTTTGTGCAGTTATATTTTTGAAGAAAAGCGCACGTGTTCTCTTATTTGTACCTTTTGTGAAAGTGTTTCTTTGATATATGGACTTCAGGCTTCATACGTTATATAGTTTATGCCTACATTTTGTCATTTACTATTAGAATATGAAAAACGTTTCTGTTTTAAAAATGTGTTTGCACAGAATACTATACTGTAGAAACGGAACACACATGAAATGCGTGTATTCCAAATAACGCTCAAATTATTTCCACTGTAAAACTCCACTTCAATCCCAAATAATCAAATCAAGGCAAGGCTTGAGCTAGGAGTTCATTCTAAGTCGGTGGGGGGATGGAATAGCTGGCTGCTAGTAGCATTTGTTTATCAGCACATTTAGATGACAAAAGACTCTGGCAGAGATGTGCAAACGGCTTTAAGACGCGATTTAAGGTGGGACGGATTTACAAGTTTTTTCGTAGGCTCTGGTAATTCTAGTGTTAAAAGACACTCAACAATTACACAGTATTAAAAGACAGTCAACAATTAACATCATTTACCTTTGTTCCCGCGTTTGACTTGTGCTGTAAATCTCTTCCTCGTTTTCAGTTCATGTGATTACGTAGGAGGCGTAATACGTGATGACGCAATACGTGACTCCGCCTCCTCCATTAGAGTATATGGAACAAAAACAGGTTCCAGTTATGACCATTACGCGTAGAATTTCGAAATGAAACCTGCCTAACTTTTGTAAGTAAGCTGTAAGGAATGAGCCTGCCAAATTTCAGCCTTCTACCTACACGTGAAGTTGGAGAATTAGTGATGAGTGAGTCAGTCAAACAGGTTCCAGTTATGACCATTACGCGTAGAATTTCGAAATGAAACCTGCCTAACTTTTGTAAGTAAGCTGTAAGGAATGAGCCTGCCAAATTTCAGCCTTCTACCTACACGGGACGTTGGAGAATTAGTGATGAGTCAGTCAGTCAGTCAGTCAGTGAGTCAGTGAGTCAGTGAGGGCTTTGCCTTTTATTAATATAGATAATAACAATATGCAAAGTACATTTGAATATTGACAACCATACAACCTGATAAATGGTGAGGTGTAGTTTCAGGCGGCACACAGACTTGTTAGTTACTTAAAATGTCTGTAGTTAAGGCATCATTTTGTGATCACCTTTCTTCAGAACAGGCTGCATGCCTGTCTCAATATGGCTGCCGAGCTGTGCTCTTCATTGTGTTGTCCTTTTCAGTTCATGATGAACTGTCTTTCATCAGTTTGGTAAGAGAGAGAGAAAGCTGTGTAACGAAAGTAAATTTATAGGTTTTCTGTCCAACCCTTACAGCCAATAGGGAGTCGTAGTACAGTGGAACCTCGGGTCACGACCATAATTCATTCCAAAACTCTGGTCGCAACCCGATTTGGTCGTGACCCGAAGTAATTTCCCCCATAGGATTGTATGTAAATACAATTAATCCGTTCTGGACCATATGAGCTGTATGTAAATATATATTTTTTAAAGATTTTTAAGCACAAAAATAGTTAATTATACCACAGAATGCACAGTTTAATAGTTAACTAAATGTTTACTTACTACTTCTGGTCACTCCAGCTCCTTGATCGCTCAGCTGGAGCGACCACTTCCTTCTCCCCCAGCGAGTGTTGACCAAAACACCTCTGCTTGGGTTCTCTCTCTAGCTCGCGCTCTTGCTCTCTCTCACACTCTCTCTAGCGCTCTCTCTCTTGCTCGTGTTCTTGTTCTCTCTTGCTCACTCGCTTTCGCTCTCTTGCTCGCTCACTTGCCTTCTCTCGCGCTCTCTCACTTGCTCTCTCTCTCTCTCTTACTTGCTGCACAGGGAATGCACAGGGAGAGACTGAACACGTGCGGAAATCATCAGCGCATACGAACTGGAAGGGAAACTGGCTTGTTTGTCACCTGAATGTGTGGTCGTGAACAGATGCAAAAGTTTGGCAAACTTTTTGGTCGTAACCCGATTTGTACGTGGTCTGAGACATTTGTGACCCGAGGTTCCACTGTACTTAAAAGCTTTTGATACAAGCCAATTCCAAACAGCCGTACTTCAGACCAATGGGGGGATAGAACACCTTCACACCTGCCCTCCAAACCATATGTTAAGGTAAAGCTTGGCAGTTAGGCAGCCTGCCTTTCCTATGAGGGTTGAGAGACTTCAGAGAAACATTTACCAAACTTGTTTGAGGCACTTCCCCCAACTTTGTCGTAAAATTCACTTTCCTGACTTAGTCCTGGGGTTTGGGGATGGGAAAATGAATGCTTCTCACTAATGTAACACTAATATTACATTGCTTTAGACAGATAGATAGATAGATAGATAGATAGATAGATAGATAGATAGATAGATAGATAGATAGATAGATAGATAGATAGATAGATAGATAGATACTTTATTAAAGAAAATATTAAATTAAAGAGTGATAACAATGCAGGTATACAGCCAGACAATAACTTTGAATAATGTTAACATTTACCCCCCCGGGTGGAATTGAAGAGTCGCATAGTGTGGGGGAGGAACGATTTCCTCAGTCTGTCAGTGGAGCAGGAAAGTGACAGCAGTCTGTCGCTGAAGCTGCTCCTCTGTCTGGAGATGATTCTGTTCAGTGGATGCAGTGGATTCTCCATGATTGACAGGAGCCTGCTCAGTGCCTGTCGCTCTGCCATGGATGTCAAGCTGTCCAGCTCCATGCCTACAATAGAGCCTGCCTTCCTCACCAGTTTGTCTATGCGTGAGGCGTCCCTCTTCTTTATGCTGCCTCCCCAGCACACCACCGCGTAGAAGAGGGCGCTCGCCACAACTGTCTGATAGAACATCTGCAGCATCTTATTGCAGATGTTGAAGGACGCCAGTCTTCTAAGGAAGTATAGTCGGCTCTGTCCTTTCTTACACAGAGCATCAGTATTGGCAGTCCAGTCCAATTTATCATCTAGCTGCACTCCCAGGTATTTATAGGTCTGTACCCTCTGCACACAGTCACCTCTGATGATCACGGGGTCCATGAGGGGCCTGGTCCTCCTAAAATCCACCACCAGCTCCTTGGTTTTGCTGGTGTTCAGGTGTAGGTGGTTTGAGTCGCATCATTTTACAAAGTCCTTGATTAGGTTCTTATACTCCTCCTCCTGCCCACACCTGATGCCTAAGCTACAAATAAAGATATACAAAATATTTATCAACTTGTATGCAAAATTTCACATCACAACAGTAACAAACATTGGACAACAGCGTGATATCACAAAACCCCCTAAACAAATTTCATGTTACCATGTCATATTATCCACATGTGAAGTCATTAAATTGCATGCTCACAATTTCCCAAACACATGTATTTTTAATAAAATGCTGTTAAATAAACCACTACTGGAAAATGCCCTTGTGAACGAAAATTAAACATGCTTAAATGTGAATGAGCATTTGAATTGTAAACTCACCTCCTTTCATTACAATTATAGTATATTCATATCCACAATTAGAGTACTTCGAAATTATTGTGCAATGGTCTGTGCATGGGTAAATTGGCCCTCTGCTTGTTGAAGCATCTTGAATATGGACAAGTAAGAGACATATTTGCTTCCTTATACTGTTTTCACATTCTTTTCTTTAATGTTTTTTCTTTACATGTTCTCTTTTCTCTATGCACTTTGCGGTGTTGATATAATGTAAAGCACAATTGTAGTAAATGAATAAGCTGTTACAGGGCTGGACTCATAAACAATGTTTGAGGGGGTAGGCAGGTCTCATTTGCATTTGAGTGCTTTCCGTTTTCATTCATGAGATTGTTTTACAGAAGAGATTTATTTAACAATATGTTATTAAAAATACATACATATGGGAAGTCATAAGCATGCGACTAGATGATTTGATAAATGGATTTATGCGACACTAGTAACAAGTTTTTTTCATGGGTGTTTTTCATATTGTTTGCTATTGCTTCTTGAGTACGGGAAAGGTGCTATATAAATACAATGTATTATTAATTTATTATTGTTCAGTGTTGGTCTTCAAAAAGAAACATTTCTATCTCAGTTCTGCATGAAAACATCTCAGCCATCACTACAAACTACATGCGATAAAGAACATATTAAAACTATGATTTTTGGGTTGAGTATTCCTTTAACATATGCACTATTAATGAAAGGTTTAATCACAGAGCTTTTAGCCAACAGATGTACTTTTCCCAACACTTATCGATTACAAGCTAACAAGGAGCTGTGTCTTTTTCTGACAGTAATGGGTGCAAGTCTGTAAAAAAATCTGGACAACATAAAAGGTTACATACAATAATGAATAAAAAATAAGTAATTCAGCTGTCTTCCATTATTGATTTGTAGGTTGCTGTCAAGTAAGGTGCAGGAGTGGAACACTGGCTCACATAAGGCATCCTGACTCTTGTAGCTTATCTAAGCAAAGAGTCCAAAAGCCAGCCTGCCATCTATTCAGATGAACAAATCTTTCATAGAGATAATGCACCCAGAAGACAACTGTTAAGGTGATGTGAGTGATAGAGCTATGGAGGCAGGAAGTGGCAGACACAATCTGCAGAAGGCATAATTCAGTGGAAGAGCAGCATATGTTTAAGGTTATTTAAATGTATCCAATACAACTTCCTTTCTAAGATAAGAAGGAACAGTGGATAAGACCGAGAAAATCTTCAGTCACAATTGATGCTGCTGCACAACTCTAGACGTTTTTGGGTCTAGATCTGATTTCTTCAATAAAGGACCGATAGTAATCAGTTTTAATGCATCATTAACCAATATGTTTATAGAAATATTTTTAAAATGTCGGGAACAGGTAATTCTGAACCAGGGTCTTAGGTAGAGCTAGTTTGTTATTCTACATCAATATGAGAAATTCTGTTAAATTAAGAAATTGAAATTACTAAGGGAGTAAACAAGGTTTAGTTCTGTTTCCACCAGTAATACTATGCAGAACAGATTACTAAGAGTTTTCTTATGCCGTTTGGTATGGTGCAGGAAAGGTCAATGGTAATCAGTACATAACAACACTAAGCAATCCCCATCATGCAGTGTTGCAACATATTTTCTTATCATGAGTTGTGTCTGTAAAGATGACAATGACTGTATCCACAAAGTATGAGCAATCAGTTAATGGTTTGTTGAAAATTACATTGTACGCCATTGCCTCTACAGTCTGTAGAATCTGCATCCAAGTTAAGCATTTCTGGCACAAAAATTAAATTTTCAACATCCTCCAAAAGGCATACCTGTATACTTATTGATTTTGTCCCAACTATATAAACACAGAATTTCAAACTCTAGTACAGTCTAATTTATTGCATCAATATTTAGTATTGGTGGAACATGGCAATCCAAGTGTGTCTATTGCTTTTTTGCCATTGCTTGTTTTTCAAAATACTGTAATAATTTTAGTAATAACATTTATATATGGAAAATTGAAAGGTCAATATTATATTGTATAATTGTGATATCTTTGAAAAGTCTTAGTGAAGTTATATGGCATTATACAATGGAAAAAAGTAACTGAATTACTCATTGAATAATATTTACATTAATTGATATTGATAGGGATAATAATACAACAAAAAAAATTGAGGAACAGAGTATCATATTATGTCTGTTGCAGCTGGGGTAATGAATAACATTTCATAATCCTAATCGACAATAATCAGATGAACATATGGAAGAAATTATAATTAAGGTTTTAGTATTATGCAACATTGCACATTCAACCAAAATGTTCCAATACAAAGTAAAGTTCTGAAAACAGAAAACTAAGATAGCTAATTATAAAAGTATTTGAAATTTCAGTGTTTTAAGAGGAAGTCCATAGAAAAGCTCTGTATTTGTTATAGCAGAGAAGCAGATACCATTTTACTCTCTAGCAGTTATACATTTATAAAACAAAATCCATATTCAAGCTAAATATGATTTATTGCTTGTCTAGATCTTTGTCTGGAGTTCCAAGGAGCCAATCTAAAATCAATAGATTAACGTGTCTGTGTTCACCTTTTTACTTCAGGGACAGAGTTTGACTTGGAACAGGAGGGTCTTTTTTTGGTCAGAAGCATTATGAATGCTTAAAGAAGCTGCTTTTTAAAACCAGAGGACCAGCCCATGTTTCCACTGTTTCAGAGAAGCCTAGTTATATTGTTAGCAGTAGAACTGGCATATCATTGTTATATACTGTAAGGCAGTAGTATCTTTTTAATTGTAATAATTACTTGTACCGTACATTTGTACTTAGTTCTTCCAAACGTTGAAACAGTATTAATTCTAATGTTTATGTTTTAACTATTGAAATTAAAGTGGTTACAACAGGGTTGGGATCAGGCAGAGGATATTCTGAAAAGTAAGATTTGTTTTTAGGCTATAAAAACATATTTTTTTATCCACAATTCCCCCCCTGTGAAACTTTGGTGGAAATTTATGAAGGCAGACTCTGGCTCATGCTGCGCTCTCCAACTGGGTTTATGAATGGCAAAGATTCTTCACTAACTAAAGAATGAACATTTTAAATTAGGCTGGCATATTGTTCTCTTTGGTAGTCCTTGAATATAAACAACACAAATGAGTCTGTCATGTTGCAATTCATTCCTTTTCCTCTTGCTGAATATGTTTTGTTATGTTTTCTTGCTAAGCCCTGCGATGGACTTGTTCCCTGTCCTGGATTGTTTCTTGCCTGGGATAGACATTAGCCCTTGTGGCCCTGGATTAGATTAAGAGGGTCTAAGAATGTCATACTCTGTTACTCTCTAAGAGGAAGGAAACCATAGACAAGCTTGGACAAGCTTAGTTAAGAATCTTGTAATCTAGGAAGGCCAGTACAGCCCACAAAGTTCTCAAAACAGAGAAGAATTCCTCTTATATCTCTTCTGAGAACTAAGGCAGTTCACTGAACTTCTATGTGGGGGTTACAATTCTACCTTAGAGGCTACTCATATTGTCAGGGTTTTTATTGAGGACACCCACAGAAACTGGCAAAAATCTGCAAGTCTAACCCCAGTAATTTTAAATTAATCACACCTGATATGTAAAGTGAATATGTAGATAGCATTAACAATTTACACAATTAAAAGTAACAACAGAAATATACTAAGAAAACTAAAAAAAGAAGCAAACAATACAGAAATAATGAACTAATTCATTCATAATAAACTGGCAAAATCTGGTATAAAAATACAAAATGAAAAATAGGGAAACTAAACATTGAGCTTGAAGGGAAGTGCACTTAATTATAATTAAACCAATTACACTCATAATTCTGCTGCCTCGCAGTTAGGAGACCCGGGTTCGCTTCCCGGGTTCTCCCTGCGTGGCGTTTGCATGTTCTCCCCGTGTCTGAGTGGGTTTCCTCCGGGCGCTCCGGTTTCCTCCCACAGTCCAAAGACATGCAGGTTAGGTGGACTGGTGATTCTAAATTGGCCCTAGTTTGTGCTTGGTGTGTAGGTGTGTTTGTGTGTGTCCTGCGGTGGGTTGGCACCCTGCCTAGGATTGGTTCCTGCCTTGTGCCCTGTGTTGGCTGGGATTGGCTCCAGCAGACCCCCGTGACCCTGTGTTCGGATTCAGTGGGTTGGAAAATGGATGGATGGATGGACACTCATAATTCCAAAGAATTATGCAAACTTTAATAGAAAATCAAAAGCCAAAACTAACCAGAGAATAAAGAACATGTTTCATGACCCTAATGTCTAATATTAAACACCAAGAACCAAATCTGTAATCCAATTCACTAGTACAATATTTTCTAAACTATTTCTTCTTGCCCTGCTTAGTGTGTCAAACACCCCGTCCATGATGACCATCAGATTTTTGGTTTCCCTTGGAGAATCACTGCCAACAGTCATAGCGGAGCATGAGACCATCATCCATCATGAGACACCTCACAAACCATATGCAACCTTTTCCCATTAAATTCAATGGTAATCGGGACCCAAAAAGCTGCAACCTGCAACCCATTTTTGGTTGTGACACATAGTTTAAGAAACTGTGCTCTAGTAGAATTAAAATAAAAAACCAATCCAGGAAGTACAAAGTGCAAAACCTCAAAAAAGTTTAATCCTTGAAGAGGGACACAAAACACTACCTCAACAAAGAAATATGGCTACAGGCATCCATTTTATTTATTCATGGGTGACTGCACTAATTATTATTAGCAGCACCTTGGAATTAAAGGCCCCACTTACCTTAGGCTCTAATCTTGACTGGAATGGGTGAAAGTGACAATTATAATGGAGTTAATTATAAAATTAAAAGAAAAAAACAAGAGAGATAGAAAATATGAAACCACAGCAAAACTTTGAGCCCCAGTAGAACTATGACTCCCTAAATGAGGCTTTACTGTCTTCAATGCATTTATCCAGATTAAGGATACTAATAAATTAATTGCTATATACTAATACACAGTAGCAGCATTGTTGGAACCAAATGGCTATTTTGGTATCCCATCTCTTGGTTTACCAAGCAACCCTAAAAGTTACACATGTGAATAGGAAATACCCATGTTCAATTTCTGGGCTGTTCAATGTGTAAGTGTAAATTTCCCTCATGTCTGTTATGCCTGCCTGAAAACAGATATGAAAGAATTTTGATTAAAGGATCTGGAGATGAAATCTTAAATCGGAATTGGGCCAGAAAAGTCAAAAAAAGGAGATAAGGGTATTAAGTTGTGAAACCAAATTGCTAAACTGGAAATGTAATCAAGAAGTCACAAGTCATAATTTTCAGAAACTGCTACAAGAAAAACAGTAGTGTGAGAGTAATTTTGAATTTTTATCCATAAATTTTGATAACATGGCTACTGAACTTCTGGCTTGAAAGCATCCTTTGTGTAATGTCACCGCAGGGAACCTCTGGGAATATGTTTCCAGCAACCGACCAAAGCAACCCTGATGACGGAACTGTAAAATGGCGGCAAATCCTGTAAACAAATCATAATGTTAATAAAAATGAACTTCCCTCAAAATTAAATAAGATCACAAAATTAAAAATAATTTGGAAGCCACATAATTCATAACTCCTAAAAATATACTCTAGACTGTGGAGAAAAATAAATAATTTTAAGTTGAAAACAAAATATTCAAAATCTACCATGCAATCAATGTCCACTTTGATGTTCTCTGGTTTTCTACCAAAGAAATGCATAATAAGATAACTGACAACTAAAATTATCCTCAATACATGTGTGTTCATAAGAAGACCCTGCAATGGACTTAGGTTCCATTCTGAGTTTGTGGCCACTGCTGGGAAAGGCTCCATCTTCTTAAGACCTCTTCTCAAGTATTGGATAAAAAGAAAAGGGAAATGATGGACCAATGAAACATTTCATAATGGAGTATTGTAGTACTAGGGTGTTGTACCGTGTTAGCCATTATGAATGTAGACAAAAGCCAAGCAAAATTACACCTTTTATTGGCTAACTAAAAAGATTACAATATGCAAGCTTTCGAGGCAACTTCTTCAGGCAAGATGTAAACAAGATAATATATTTGATAACATTTTTGTCATTTTTTTATGGTATTGATATATTGATATGTTCATCCCTTCCATCCATCTGCTAATTTTTCAGATTCATTTAGTCCAATTCAGGGGTTTTTTAATGGCAAAGTTTTAAAAAAATAATAAACTTAACTTTAAAATTCAATTAGTTTTAATTATATAGAACAGTTTTCACACTCTTGGCATCCTGTTCAGTATTAATTTCTGCCTTGCATCCATTGCTTTTGGGATAATGATCATTTTCCTCATGATCCTGCAGTCTTTAAAGGCTCATTTGGATGACAGAGAGATTAAACTTTTATAGTGCTGGCATTTTGACCAGAATTGGTTTCTTGCATGTGGTCAGTGGAGCCAGGACTGGGCTGTAATGGAAAATTAACTGAGAATATGGGTAAGCATACAGTATGAATCTTGTGCATGCTAAAGTGTTTTAAAAATATGAAAAGGCAGGGTACTGTGGATAAAGTAATACCAGGTGTAAACCATTTATTATCAAATTTAAAAAAACAAGTGTGTGTGTATTAGTATTGTGTGTGTGGTGGGGTGTTAAAAAAATTACATCTTATCTGGTGTTGACTGCTGAATTCCACCTGAATTTGTTGTGATATATTAAAAAAAATGTTAGACAGATGTTTGTCCTCCATACAGTAAATAATGCACCTGAAACTCTTGTAATGTTTTTGATTAGGAACATTTCAGATTTGAAAGCATAAAATAAACAAAATTCTGCTAACAGTTTATGTTGTTAGCTTGAGCGTGTTGTAAATTCTCAGCAGATATTTTACATCAAAGCTTTGTAATCAAACTAAAAGCAGGATGTTATTGACATCTGATCAATATGTTCAGTGATGACTTGTCCTTGAGAAAAAAGGTAGGTCATTGCTGGATTTCCAGCTACTAGACCACATGTAGGCAGTTTTTCTCTTTAAAGCAATGTTGATTGTCTTAAAAAAATATAGATCTTCTTCTTCAACTGCTTGGCAAATTGGCTCTTTCCTGCGTCTAATTTGGAAGTAATTTTTCATGTTATTTTTTGATTGTGGGAAAACAGCTCTGTAAATGTAAGCACATTTTTCTTTAGCATTTTTCTAATAAGAATTTAAAATTACAGAAAATATGGCACAGTGTTTAATACCACGGCTTCACAACCCCAGTAGGCTGGGTTTGAATTCTGGCATGGCCATACTTTGTGTGGTTTACACATTCTCCTGCCTATATCTGTCTATATTGGTTTTCAAATTAGAAATTAGTCTTTCCTTCCACTGTCTAAAAATGTACAGCTAGGTTAACTGGCACCTTAGAACTTCCCCCACGTGGGTGTTTGTATTAGCGGGCACTGCAGTTGACCAGTTCTCTGTCTGGGGTTGCTTCACTCCTTCCTTGTGTTTGATGGAGCTGGAATAGCAGTCAGCAACCCTAAATTTGAATAGGTAAGTTTAAAAATGCAATGTAATGCTGCATTAAAGGTGAATTGATGAGCAGTGGCTAATTGGAAGTCCTGAGTTGGAATCCTGAGTCTTCTGCTAGGTACTCTGATTTTCCTTCTAGGCGTGTATGTGTGTTAAGTTAGATTGTGCTAAGAAACACAGTGATGCCCAGTTGACCTTATGCAGGAAATATAGTGTATGGCAGGGGTGTCGAACTCCGGGCCTGGAGGGCCGCAGTGGCTACAGGTTTTCATTCTAACCCTTTTCCTAATCAGTGAGTAGTTTTCACTGCTAATTAACTCCTTTTCCCTTCATTTCAATAGCCCTGTTTTTAAGGATTCAGTCCTCTGAATTGATTTGTTTCTTCATTAAATGGCAGCCAAACAGAAATGAGATGTGAAACGAGCCAACAGATGACCAGCTAAACTGGGATTTCAAACTCCAACCAATTTCACTCCAACCAGTCTCTTAATGAGAAGCTGATTCTTGCTGTTAATTAAGCCCATTATTTAATTCAATGGCTTGTTGCTGCTCTCATTCTGCCACAGCAGGCATTTCCAAATCTGTTGATTTTTCTGTTTTTTCTGTCATATGGTGGCTTGTTTGATGTCTCATTATTGTTTGGCTACTAATTAAGGAAAAAGAGACAATTAAGGGGCCTAAGTCAAGTTAAATAAGACTAAAGCAAAAGAAGTTAATTAGCAGTAAAAACGGCTCACTAATGAAGAAGATGGTTAGAATAAAAACATGCAGCCACTGCGGCCCTCGAGGACTGGAGTTTGACACCTGTGGTGTATGGTTCACCACAACCAAGAATTCACATTAAGCAGGATAACAAAATGAATGGATTGATGGGTAAAAGTCATGCCCACATAGAAAGGTGTTCATTTCCTTCAAATTATTGTAAGAAATTAAGATACCTGAAATGAAGACAAAACACAACATTCACACAAGCTTCCCAAATTCAAGAGCAACTTTTGACAGAACTATTCTGTTTGACAAAGCTTTAAACTCAGAACTAGATTGAGTTTATTAGTTACTTACTGGTGTAGAACTGACTTTATTTGATATACTGTACAAAGCTCTAATAAAGCAGTAATGAATCTCTATAGAGTGGGATATTAAAACCTAGTTACATATTAGTAAAATAGTACAAGGGCTTTACTTGGTCTTTCTAAACATTAAAGCCCAACAGACATTTAACTAGAGTACAGTACTACTGTTGAGAGACATTCCATAATCTACTTCATGGTGACTCAAAACATGGATTGGATCATGAAAACCCATCAATTCCACAGTGAGTTTATTTTAGTAAATTGCCTATTATCTATCTATCTATCTATCTATCTATCTATCTATCTATCTATCTATCTATCTATCTATCTATCTATCTATCTATCTATCTATCTATCTATCTATCTATCTATCTATCTATCTATCTATTATGTATTTGTTGTTTATTTGAACATTATTATTTGCATTATTCTTAATAAACAGCTTACAAAACAGCCTTTAAAGAAACAGTTTAACCCCTACCCGGGGTTTGTTTCCTGCCTTGCGCCCTGTGTTGGCTGGGATTGGCTCCAGCAGATCCCCGTGACCCTGTGTTAGGAAATAGCGGGTTGGATAATGGATGGATGGATGGATAATGGATGGATGGATGTTTACTTCTGCACTGTGTGGAACATGACCCGGACACAGACAGGCAGACACGTTTAAATCACCCCACACACATTTATTATACAAAGCCATATTTACAACAAAGTGCTCCTCAGTCCCCAAGTCCCCAAAGTCCTGGACAATAACACACAATGCCTTCTCTTCTTCAGGCCGCCTCTTTGCCTCCTCCCAGACCTCGTCCATCTTCCACCCGACTCAAGTCAACGAATGGAGGGAGGCGGCCCCTTTTATAATCACCCGGATGTGCAATCTTTCACCAGCACTCCCCAGTGTGGCAGAAGTGCCGGCTGCGCACCCGGAAGCACTCCGGGTGTCTCCGCTTCTCTTCCCCCCAGCACTTCTGGGTGTGGTCTGAGTGCTGAGGTCCAGGGCTCCAAAGGCATTGGGGCACCACCTGGCAGTGACCACGGGCCCCTACAGGGTTGAGCTTCAAAGCTCTGTACCAGTGGTCCCCATAGGTACCAGGGTGGTCGCCCCCAAGTGGTCTGGGGAAGGCGTAAGCCCTCTTCCGGTCCTCCGGGTGTCCCGGCCGGGTCGCCACCTGCGACAACTGTTCCACGGTCTTCATATTAAATCTCATGCTGTAGTTTGACACATCTTCAGTGATATAACCTGAAGTCTTTTGTACACCTAATGCATACAAAACCTGTAGAATATGACAACTTAGCATGAAGAAAAACATGCAAGTCCTCTGTTGATCAGTACTCTGGATATTCATCCCCTGTTTATTTCTACCTGCCTGACCCACAACTATCTTAAGGTCCTATCTATGCCATTTTTGATGATGTTGAGAGGTCTCCTCTTATAAACACATTCGAATGTCTCCTATAATGCCGTGCCTATTAATCCCTGTAGCTCAGCTTCATATATGAACCAGAATTTTCTGAAAAATTCACGGATTAAGTTGTGATACTTTGCCCACTTCCACTTGTTGATTCCCTTCCTCAGGACATGTCAGCACAAGAAAACTCAGATCACAGGGAAAATGTCAAGCCTTTATGTAGCTTGTGTGATGCTATCTGAAAATCTGAATTGTATTTCCATGCTGGCCTTCACTTGCTAGTCTTTTGCCAAGCTGTTGATGCCTACTTCTGGGCTGGTGGCTTCCCCACTTCTCTTGATGAATATGATTAACTGCATAAAATGTTGCAGATGCTTGTTCTCCGTGATGCCTTCACATATGATGTTTCCAAAAAGTTTCAGCACCTGATAATAGTCTCAACAATAACATCCTTCTCTTGGGGCTATCAAGAAAATAGCTTAAAATACTCTATGCTTCAGCATTCCCTTCTTAGGGCATTATTGACATGGTGTTATAACCGTACCTCAAAAGAAAATGTTGAATGGACCAGGAAGGCAATCATGGGTAGATTGAATCATAAACTTCATTCAATTAAGCTTGGCTTTCCAATAGTCTGATAAAGAGATGTTACACTTCTCAGCTTGCTCCTATCTTACTCGTACACCTTGCTGCTATATCACTAATACCCTAAATAGTCTTTTCTTACCCTTGATAAAGTCAAGGATGATTTTGCATTGTTCATTTCTTTCTTCTGCACAATATAAAGTTTTTGAAATGTTGCCCAGACTGATCACATCAAGTCACTGTACCAAAGTCTAAGTTGTCTCTATTCCAATGTTTCCTGTGCACTCCATTTCCTCTTACCTTGATTTATGCCTAATAATATGTTATATTACAGGATTGTGTAGATACTCATGCACTCCTTGCTTAAACTGCTAAATAGAAGCTTCATCTTCTTCCTCTACCTACTATACCTATGGGGAAAGTGGCTACCCCATCTATATTTCAAGCCCAAGTTTCAAGTTTACTTATTCATTAATAAGTTAAACAAACCAATACTTTAATTGCAATGATCTGCAATGATTGGTGTATATTCTAATAGGATGAAATCACAAAGTAAAATTAATAGGTACACACCAGCTGTTTCTCAGATATAACCCAGCCCAAAATCTTGGATGCATGAGAAGGTTTGCGTCATTCTATGGGTGTAGGTGGCCGTATTCGTATCAGGCTATAAGGTGGAACTCAGCGCAGCTAGAAGCAATCTTGTTGCTGTCATTAAAAGAGTTAAAAACACATATTGTATACAGTAAACCCTCCTTGATCGCGGGGGTTGCATTCCAGAACCTACCGCGAAAGATGAAAACTAGCGAAGTAAAAACCATATGTTCATATGGTTATTTTTATATATTTTAAGCCCTTATAAACTCTCCCACACTATTATAAACATTTCCCACACAATTATACAACATAAACCCTTTGTATTCTCTTAGATATTAGGTAAGATTTGTTGAAATTATGTATGTAAACACACTGTTTATATACAGTAAAACCTAAATATTATTTTAAAGATATCGAGTGTCTCCGATATCACATATGTTACAGCCATTACGACAGACAGGCCACCAGCAATAAATACGTACAATGCAAGAAAAATTGTATACAGTAAAATGTGTGTACAGTGACACTAAACTATGTACATGTAATAAGTACTGTACGTAGAAAATTAATTATGGTTACTCACCAACAATGACATGACGACTTGTCCAATAACGATGAGTTTAATTTTACTGCACAACAAAGGAGAGCGTTACAGCTCTTCTAAAGGAGCCTCCTTAGGCGATTGTGTAGCACCGCCGTTGTTCTTCTTCCGGCAGTCTTCAATCCAAATCCCTAAAGCAGATTCCATCCGGACTACCGCCTTATCACATCCACTTACAACTCGTTTTGCGCCCTGGTTAAAGGACATTGCGGCTGTAGATCTTATATTCTTTTCCTCCTTTTTAAATAAAAAGAATCGTGGACTCATTGATGCCGTAATGGCATTTCTGCAGCGGTGTAGCTGTTCCCTTCCTTCAACATATCCAAAACTTTTACCTTTTCAGCAATCGTTAGTATCTACCGTTGGCACTTGGGCATGGCCCCTGAAGCAGTAGCAAGAGCACGTTGATGCTGAATGAGCGAGACGAGACTTCCTGGTTAATGCAGCGGAATTGAATTTGGCGCTCCGTCGCTGAGCCAATCAGCAAACAGGAACTTAACTGCGTGCTCTGATTGGGTAGCTTCTCAGCCATCCGCCAATAGCAAACCCTTGTATGAAATCAACTGGGCAAACCAACTGAGGAAGCATGTACCAGAAGTAAAAAGACCCATTGTCCGCAGAAACTCGCGAAGCAGCGAAAAATCCTCGTTATATATTTAGATATGCTTACATATAAAATCCGCGATAGAGTTAAGCCGCGAAAGTCGAAGTGCGATATAGCGAGGGATTACTGTACTTCACCAAAAATAATGACAATTGATGTATGTGGCAAGGGAAATTAATCATCACAATTAAAAAAGTAAGCCTAGTTGCGTACATGTTACCCTACCTATGAACTAAATTACTGTTATGCTATGTTAAAGTAAACAATACACAGTTGCTGGGCCAGGTGGAGTACCTCACCACATGTTCAAGTGTTCACATACGCAAGTCAATTGTCTTTACTGACATCTTTAACATTATTATGCCTCAGGCTGTGTTTCCTGTTTCAAGTCCACCACCATTCTAAGATGTTGCCCATAACCTTCCTGAAAGGCTACCACTCTGCCACACACATACATTAGTCATCAGAAAGTTGTTTAGAGATTATCTATGTCACATTATCAAGTCAAAGGGCCATATTTCTATCTCTACAACACACAATTTTCCCATCATTCCAATGACAAGCCATCATGCTGACTTATCTGGATGAAAAAAAATATAAGTCAGAATGCTGTTCTCTGATTTCAAATATCTGTTCACTGCCATTGTTCCACAAAAATTCAGACTGAGCATACTAAAACTTAACATCATACCCTGCAACTGGGTCTTAGATCTGACTTAAAAGCTCAGACTGGTATGATGATAACACATTTTACCTCAGTATTGGCATTCCCTAGTGTGGACGAAGGTTCGAGGCAAACAGCAGGCAGACAGCAGATGTAGAGTAAAAAAACAATTTCTTTATTCTTGGTGAGCAGAGAGACCACTGCAGCCCCTGTCAGCTTGTGTCACTGACAGTTACTAGCAAATAGCCCAATCTTGCGCGGGGTGAGTTTCCTTTTTATATTGATACATCTTACAGAGACAGCTTATCATGAGACAAGGTTACACAATTCTTGGGGGGGGGTTAAGTAATATGCCCAAAAATTACAACACATTTGTTCAAAACAATTTAAGAAGAAGTGAAAAAGCCTGTTGCTGCTGATTTTACAATCCTAGATGTTTTTTTAAGATCAACAGTTTCCTGAGTACAGACTAAAAGGTCAGCAGTTTGACAGAAATGTTGCAAGTTTGTTCTTTTAGCTTTTGCATGTAAACATTTAATACTTTGATATGTAAGTCTTATTAGAAGCAATTAATCCATAGCTTATTAATACAAACTAGTAATATACTTATACTGTTAAAATGATTATACAGGTAATGATTTCTCTCTTTCTCACTAGGAATGTGTGCTCAGCCCACTTTTTGTTCTCTTTTCACCCATGACTATTTAGCTAAAAGCAATACTACAGTAATCCCCTGCTATATCACGGTTCAGCTATCGCGCCCCCGCTACATTGCGGATTTATTAATATTATTATTATTACTAAGGGGCTTCGCTCGCCCACCCCCGGGTTTGGTTTACTGGATAAACAATTTAAAGAGATTATTATTTTCATGGGAATTGTTACATATGAATTATTTTCATTTTTAATTTAAAACTTTTGTAAAAATAATATTTGTCCTTTATTTCCTGCCCGGGCATGATTAAATCTCTTTCTCGTGGGACTGATAACACTGCTCGCATTGTGAAGGAGGGGTTTGAATGCACGCTAAGGAGAAGCGATCAGTTCAGCTGCTGTCTTGCTGCTGCTGCTGGCCAGTTGTGTGTTGTGCATGTCGCGCTTTGCATCAGTCACTTAAAAGCCTGTACAGCAGCTGTCCTTTTGCCACTTCGCGTCTCTGCCGCTTGCATTCTGAAGAAGGAGGAGGAGTAAGTGGGGGGGGTGTGAGGGCTGAACGCACGCTAAGAAAGAAGTGCTCTGATCATCTGCTGGCAAGCTGCATGTTCTGCTTGTTGTTGTTTTAAGAGCTGGAAGCACCTGGAGTTTGTTTGCCAAAAGCATTCCTACAACTGCTAGGTTAGATGTCAGTGAACTTGTTTTAAATTGTTTGTAAGTAGGGCGTGACGTGCAAAGGTCACCATCTCACGGGTTTTGCTTCCTAAGGTTGTAATGTCTAGTCTTGTGTGTCATAAAAGTGTCTCTCCAAGATGATCTGGTCTCAATCGCCTCACTCACCCCCCCCCCCCCCCCCCAATCCCCTGGAGGCGTGCTACGCTACTGCCACTTTGCGTCTCTCCTGCTCGCGTTATCAAGGGGTTGGGGGGAGGGCTGAACACGTTAAGGAGAAGTGGACAGATTAGCTACTGGCTTTGTGTGCTGCTTCTGCCAAGATGCCTGTTCTGATTGTCGCTCTGCGTGTTGAACATTTAAAAGCCTTTACAGCAGCTGTCCTTCTGTCTCAATGCCTTGTCTTGTGTGACGTTAAAATGTGTCTTGCGGAATGTCAAATTGTTTTCTGAGAAGATCAAGCCTCGTCTCCCTGCCAAGATTTTTTTTATAATAGAGAGATGCTACTCATATCCTTAGCCCGACATCCACATATCATACGTGTTTACAAAGTGTGTTTTAATAAGTTTACATGTGTTTAAAGCATGTGGGAGGGGTATTTTAAGGCTTAAACTATTAAAAAAATATGTTTATTTATATGGTCTTTCTATATTGCGGATTTTCACCTATCGCCGATGGGTCTGGAACGTAACTTCCGCGATAGGCAGGGGATCACTGTACTTCAGTTATCACGTTTTCTCTTGACACTACAGTCATGGGCATTATTTACAATAACAGCAAGAAAGCCTACAGAATAGTGGTCGAGCTGTTTGAAATCTGGTGTGTAGACAATAATCACCCTCTCAGTGTCAACAAGGACAAAAGCAATGATTACTTACTTTAGGAGATCACAAGCCACTCACTTCCTCATACACATAAATAGGAATTTTTTAGCAGTTTTAATTTTTTGGTTGTGCACCTTACATGGGCACTCAACCCTGCATCCTTTGTGAAGAAGGAATAAAAGCGTCTAGGGCGATAATTTATCAGCTGTCTCAATAAATGCACTATAGAAACAGAGCCTCCTGACTAGTTGCATCACTGTGAGAATTTTACATCATAGACCAAAAGACTATATTGGGACATCACTGCCAAACATTCAAGACACCTACAAGAACTGAGCCAAAAGAAAGGCTGTACATATTTTCAAGGTCCCCATATGCTTCAATCCTGCTGTATCAAAACCAGCACAGAAACCACACCACCACCTGAGATTGGGATTAAACTAGATTGTATCCTGTGTCTGTTCCTATTTTTAATAGCCATAGACTTTGTCATGAAGAAATGCATAGAAGAACCCTGTTGTGAAATCCAGTAGTCGGGTCATCTACTAACAGACGTAGACTTCACAGGTGACTTGGCCCTGCTAGCACACCTGCATAATACTTTCAAGAAAGTACGATCAAAGTGGAGGATATGATATTATTTATCTTGACTTTCATAAAGCATTTGATAAGGTACCAAATGAGAGGTTGGGCATCAAATTAAAAGAAGTGGGAGTTCAGGGTGATGTTTTTAGATGGGTGCAGAATTGGCTCAGACACAGGAAGCAGAGGGTGATGGTGCGAGGAACCTCATCAGAACTGTCCGATGTTACGAGTGCTGTTCCACGGATGTCAGTGCTGTTCCACGGATGTCAGTGCTAGGGCCGATGCTATTTTTAATATATATAAATGATTTAGAAAGGAATATAAGTAACAAACTGGTTAAGTTTACAGATGATACCAAGACAGGTGGATTAGCAGATAATTTGGAATCTATTATATCATTACAGAAGGACTTGGATAGCATACAGGCTTGGGCAGATTTGTGGCAGATGAAATTTAATGTCAGTAAATGTAAAGTATTGAATGTTAACTTATATGGCACAGTGTGTGGAGTACAAGTCCAAGGAGGTTATCCTCAAGCTTTATAATGCACTGGCAAGGTCTCATCTGGAGTACTGTGTGCAGTTTTGATCTCCAGGCTACAAAAAGGACATAGCAGCGCTAGAAAAGGTCCAAAGAAGAGCAACTAGGCTGATTCCAGGGCGACAGGGATTGAAATATGAGGAAAGATTAAAAGAGCTGAACCTATACAGTTTAAGCAAAAGAAGATTAAGACGTGACATGATTGAAGTGTTTAAAAATTATGAAATGAATTAGTACAGTGGATCAAGACTGTTATTTTAAAATGAGTTCATCAAGAACACGAGGACACAGTTGGAAACTTGTTAAGGGTAAATTTCAAAAAACATTAGGAAGTTTTTATTTACACAAAGAACAATAGACCCTTGGAATAAGCTACCAAGTGGTCTAGTAGACAGTAAGACTTTAGGGACTTTCAAAACTCGACTTAATGTTTTTTGGAAGAAATAATTGGATAGGACTGGTGAGCTTTGTTGGGCTGAATGGTCTGTTCTCGCCTAGAGTGTTCTGATGTTCTAATGAAAAACAACTTAGAGAGGAAAGCAATGAAAATGGAACTACAAATAAAGGGAGAAAACTCAGAGATATGACAATTGGCCAGCAACTTCAAGCAATCACTGTGAGAGGTAGAAGAGTGGAAAATGTTGATAGATTTCCCTATCCAGGCAGTACCATGAACAGAACTGGAGTCAAAGAATCAATTTCCATGTATGTATTGGACTGCTTTATCTGTCTGTCAGTGGGTTGAACAAGATCTGTTCACTGAGCACTGTCAACATGTCCAAGAAGATCCAGCTGTACTGTATATGTCCACTGCGGTACTAACCAGGGCTGTCTTAACAGCATTATACGCCCCCAGGCAAAGCAGTGCACTGGGGCCCTATCTACACAACCACTCAGCAAGTCACAACATACATAGATTAGCATGGGGCCCCTCTGCTCACGGGGCCCATGGACAACTGCCCATCATGCCCATGTGTTAAGACGGCCCTGGTACTAACTGCCATTTATACCAGTGAAACATGGACAAATTCAGCCTACATTTCCCATAGGCTGAACATATTCCACAAATGTTCTCTCAGAATAATACTCTGAATTTTTTAGAGAAAGCAACATCATTAAGGAGCACAGACTTAGGTTTGCATGGGACTCCTGCTATCAAGGCCAGTCAGTGTTGCACTAACATGGATTCGATCAGGAGGAAGCAGAAGAAGACGAAGAACAAAACTGACCTGGAGAGCCACCATAAAATAAAAATCCTTGAAGAGCTGATGATGACAACTAAGACTGCCAAAGAGAATGCACAGGACAGAAATAAATGGAGATCACTTGCCACTCAATGCTCTGGATGGTGCTGAACGCCTTAACTTACTAACTAATTTCCTAACTTAATTTTGCCTCTGTCATTTTTATTTTCCTATAATCTCCTAGACGACAGTGTAGTATGCAGTCCTACACAACTAGACACCAGAATAGTTTATTTGCCACTCCTAACAGAATTCTAAATGGTGTACCACCCCTAGATGATGGTGCTTAAGGTATACCTGCCCCCTGTACATTCTTATACATTATCTGTATCAGAACACCTTCATGCTCACAACTTTTTATATTCATTGTAGTTTTTATTTACATGACATGTTTTATTTTTAGATCTCACTGATTTTTTTCAGGAGCATTGACTCCTGTATGCTGTCATGTCTGCACTTGCAGTCTCTTGTGCTGTGTTTAATATTATTGTTGTGTGGATGTTATGTCTTGTGGTGTATTGTTCAGTACATCCAATGCTGTGCTGGTTTAGTACTTTGTGGTGTTCACTTTAGTTATTCATATGTATACTATGTTGCTTGAATGTTTTTTATTGCATCAGACCTAAGGAGAAACAGCATACTTGTGTATAGCTGAAATGACAAGTGAAGTTGACTAAATATTCTAAATTATTCTTCCACACAAAAATGTTTTCCATTCTGTTTAATCCAATTCAGGATTGCAAAAAGCTGGAACATTTCCCAGCAATATCATATGGTAGAGCCTCAGAGGGCAGGCTCCCACCCACACTCCCTTCTCCATCTATTCACTTTCTGCTTTACTTATCCATCTCAGGAACATTGGAGAGCTAGCATCTTTCTCCATCACATCGGATGCAAGGCTGAAATTACCCTGGGATGGGGTTCCAATCCACTTCGGGCTGGCATACAGTGAAACGTCAACACTCAGTCATAAAGAAACAGTTTAGAATAGCAAATCAATCCAATATTTTGTGATTTGGAAGAAAAGTCCCCATACACAGGTAGAATGTTAAAACTCCACACCGACAGTGAACTAGGCCAACAATTGAACCCACTGCCATGAACTTGAAGTACATGACAGTGAAACCTCAACTCTTAATGCATTTAGTTCAGAATGAAACATTTACTTGTCATAATCGACATTGGGAAGTAAAAGAGCAAGAAAAATGATTTTTTTATGTCAAGTTTTAGAGTCAAGCATTTAGTTTAAAATACTGAATGAACTTGTACATTTGAATTTGTACAATACCTATGTGTTTTGGGTTAAATATGAGAAGGCTTTTTTACATGTTCACTGTGAAGAATCAAAAAAAAAAAATGGGAGGAAAATATATGCAATTTTTTAAAAAAATACAACAGAAATGCAATCTCAGCAATGACTTTCACCCCATTTGATACATCTCTGTAAAAATAGTTCCTTGTCTCTCACAGTAGATTTTGCTGCTGTAAGCGCTGTGTTCTCTTAACAACCCTAGACATTCATCTTGGGTCAGTAAACTCTGGCTCAGTTACATTGGATAAATCAAAAGATAAGTCAGCAAAAAAAAGGGCTTTACAGCATCAACTCCACTACCGAAAAATAAAGTTGTCACAATTCACAGCACCCTGCCAAACACTCGCTGATCAGACAAAAGAGTAGATGCACATCAATAATTGTAGCCTGCAACATTAAGTCAAGATGTTAATGAGGACACAGCCACAATAAACAAGATGATTGCTAGCGGTGGCAGAGTGATTAAAACTGGGATGCGGCACAGAGTTGAGAAGATTCATATCTTGAATAACAATTTGCTAGAGGCACTTAAGTGAAAAGGAATATGACCAGCTAAACAGAGCTCAGGGACTGGTTTTGTATACTGACCCATTTTCATTAAATTTTTAATAGGTACCGCTATTTATTTTTTTAAACATCTTAGGGATCTTTCTACCTATTATGGTTCAAGACGTTATGTGTTGCCTTTATTTTTATTCAATAAAATCACCAAGTTTTTATGGGATATTTGAAGAGCTTACAGTAGGTACTGCATACAGGTTTGTTGATAGCTATGCTCCTAATCAAATCCCTTTTGTCATTTTCATTTTTCATTTTCATTAAAATGTTCTTCCAGTTTATTTCAGTTTGCACCCTCCATTTGTATTACATATATTCTCATACACACTTTTCCAGTTGATTGTTACAGGGGTCTGGGGCTTCTTCCACCAGTGTTTGGTCCTCAGCTACTGGAGGTTCTGTTCTACTGTGTTTAGTGCACTGTCCAGGAAACTGTGCTGCTGGAAACTGTTGTTTTTAGGATTTTAGGATGGTATACTTGAAATGGTGATGTTAAGATGAGGATTAATAAGCTGTGTTTTAAACAAATAAATAGAACTGCTTAACCTCTACTGCTCTACTATTTTACTGAGTAGAATGCATACTATAAACATAACACTATCCACTATATAAATAATAGTTTTCTAATGCTGTGGCAGTCTCTTTCTAATTTTTATTTTTTGTTTAATATGAGATACATGTGTTGCACAGTATATTAAGTCATTTTGTTTTTTCCTCAGCTTGATGAAGAATACTTCTCTACTGGTACTTCTACAGCAATTACAAACTAAACAGTTGGACCCGATGCTTAGATTATAGTACAATCACACGTCAAATCTATTTCATCAGTCCTGATGTGTTCTTCATACAATCTAAGATGGGAACTGAGTGGTACACTGGTTACAACTTTTGGACTCTTAAGATCACTCATGGCTCAGTCATTATCTGTCTGTCTGGTTTTGACTATAAAATAGCTTGAGTATATGTGTGTGTGCATGCGTTTGTATGTGTGTTTGTCCAGCACCTCATGCATCTGACTTCAATATTTCAATATATGATCCTGAGAAATTCATGTAACTGACCTGTGCTTCAGTGATAAATTACATTGTAGAAGATAGTGGGTGCCCTCTTCCATCTCCTGATTCACACTCTTAAAGCACCCTGGTTTGTCTTCTTTCCACCAATTAAACCAATATCCATCTCACCTTCCGACTCTAAGCTGACTGGAGATGTAGACAGAAGGAACTTTTAAACCCCACCCAGGTAACACATCTGTAGTCAGACATTTTCAAAGGACCTCGTGGGGCCATCATTGTAGAACTTCATAAATAGACCCAAGTGTTTCTGCAGTCCCTGATCTCCAGTTCACATTTAAAGGGGCAGATGACCACTAGATACCCTGTCCACCATAATAGGTCGCAAGAGAATTGTGGAATTGTGGAAAGAAAATTGATTAGTGATAGTGTCCCCTCTCTGCTTGGTGTCATATCGTTTACTTACTGTGAGACGTGAAAATGTTTGTTTTGACAGTAGAATGAGAGAGACAGAGTGAGTATCCAAACAAATGAACACTTTATTTTATTGCAATCTTTCCTCCTCCTATACCAAAGGTAAAATTCAAATGAACATGAGCAGAATAAATAAGATGGTTCATAAAATTAATGAATTGAAAAATGTTGACCAAGAGACAAGGTATAGTGAAACCAATGCAACTGCAATGCTCACAGTTGTTAGCTGTGGTCCTTCATATCTTCAATATATTAGACTCAAATCCATGTATTTTGCATGTACTTGCTTTGTGTGTGTGTTTTTTTCTGGATGCCCTCCTACATGATAGAGACACATGTACTCTATAATAGACTCTTCCCAAGTCCAGTGTTGGTTCTTACCTTAGAGTTAGGATAGTGTTATGGTAGAATTTTCTAACATATTTCATCATAACACTGTTTTTATAATCAAAAAATGACTCATCAGAGAAAACCCATACAGTATTAATAATTTTCTGTATCCCATTGGGCATAAAAAACAAGTTTGGTTTATTATTTATTTCCTTTCCTTTTCAAATGAACATCTTGAGCACTGTACACAATGCTGGTTATCATTCTGTACAGAATACACTAGAAAGGAAACTGAATTAACGTGGAGGTACTTGACAACAGTGGGAGGAAAGCCAAGTCCCCAGAGTAAAAAATGCAATTCAGACTTTACAAGAATATAAATGTCATTCAGTGATTTGCCTCTTAAACCCAAGAGCTGTGAGGCAACCATACTAAGTGGTATACCACTAAAGCCAAATGTTTGCTTTAAAAGTAATTACTACATATTTAGGGAAACCTTGATAATTCACTAGATGTATGATATGGAGTCTGATGCTCATCAAAAAACAAATTCATTAATTTCTGTAAACTAATTACCTGTGTATAAACCTGCTTTCCTTAATGCCTTTTCACACATCCAGGGTTGCCAAAACATCTCCAGAACTCCGCCAATTCCCCATCTCCCCAATATTCTCCTTGTCCGTAGGTAGAGAGCTGTCGTGGCTTTAACTATCACATAAGCATATTCTTTCTTAATGAGAGAAAAGGATTAGGTTTAAGGGGTTTTCTGGCTTGTGTTGATCCCAATAAGACACCCACTGCAATAGTTGGCATTGAACTGCTTTTCTTTTCTTGTAATCTTCAGTCTTTTGAACTGTGTGAATGTAAAGGCGTCACTGAGTTAATCCAAGCAGTGTCAGATAAGGTGGAGAAATAATGTTTACTCTCTTGCCTCAACACAGAATAACAAGCAAGACCACCTGTGGCTGGATTCAATGACTTTCAGCTGCTCTAATATCAGTGATTAGAGACTGCCTCCGATTTCAGCTGATTTGCATTAATTACATTGCTAGAGGACCCAGTGTTTCTCCCGTTAGAAAAAAATTTGATTTTGCAAGCACAACACGTCCAGGTTGCCTCAAGTTAAAAACATTACCTAATAATGTTCCTTGATGTCTAATGTGTCAAAAAAGAGAAATGATTTGTTGAATTCTAGGAGTCTAAAAGGAACATATGAGAAACTGCTGAAGCAGGTAATGCCAATATATTTTAAGGGAAACACCAGAAGAAGAAATGATTTTTAGGATAACTACAAGCTTAGCAAGGCTGTCTATATTTGTGTCTTTTTATGGAATTATAGCTAAACATATTGTAAATGAGTACTGAGGTTGAATGACTAAGTTATCCAAAAATAACAGTTCAGCCCAATAATGGGTACAATAATAAACTGTAATTCCTGCACAGACCTAATGCCCAATAACACTTTTGTTATGGGCTGTAAGGAAGTGCCTTGAAAAACATCAAACATGCAGTTGTGACAAGATAGCTAGTGTTGCATAAGATGGCTATTATCCCATATCACCCTCTCTCAATGTTGTTCTCTCCTTGTCTCCAGGTACAAGACTAACTTCCGCACAAGGTTTCTGTTTAAATCCTCTCTGAACATCTATGCCTGTCTTCTTGAATGTTCTCATGGTTAGTGGAATGCAAACATTCACAATACCTGTCAAATGGGTAGATGTCAGTTAGGAATTTAGTTTCACCTGCCTGAAGGGCAGTCTGCCAGCTGCTGCAATATTTTATGGAAATTCTTTACAGCAAGGAAGGTATGGATTATGCCAAATAAAAACTATTCCAGAAATGATTTGGCTTTTTTTTAAGTGAACTTAACAGTAGTATGGAGGGAAAGACTGCTGAGAGACTGTCACCTCTGTAGCTCCACCACCGCTTCTCCATCAATCCACTGCAGAACTTGGTACAGACACTACAATATATTTTATTACTCCTAGAAGGGAATTGTCTTTTTCCATGACCTTAGGGGGTCAGAGTGCTGGGTCAGCCATTGTTCAGTGCCCCTAAAGAAATTTTCAAATTAAGGGTCTTGCTCAAGATCATGGTAATGTTTGAAGGAATTACTTAAAACAGGTCAGCCACTGAAAATCAGTTGAATTTTTTTCAGATACTTCACTTTTCCTCAGATATCCTGAAGATGTCCATGTCAGCTTAACTGGAAACTCCAAATTGGCCTGTTGTAAGTAAGTGAGAGTATCTGGCAGTGTGTTCTGCAGTGAACTGGAGCCCCATCCTAGATTGTTTCCCAACTACCCTGACCCATATAAGTAGTCTGGAAAGTGGATTGATGGGTGACCTTTTGATTGTTTTTTACAGGATTGTAGAAATATAACTTTTCCTTAGTAAACAAAAAAGAAATGTCACCAACCATAAGTCAACTGTTATTTTACCAGAACGACTCTGCCATTATTCCAGTATGGTGGAGTAATCACAGAGATGCCTCTCAACTATTGAACATCTAAAGACCTTCTGTAAAACATTCAGTTAGGCTATATAAGGCCAGGGTGGTCAGGGCACCTCAGCTCTTCTTACAGCTTGTCAGATCCATAAAGGCGCTGCCTTTGACTCTTCTGTACAAATAAAAATCCTAAATAAACTAGGAAAGGAACCATATAATTTTTAAAACATGTGGTAGTCCTTTAACTTGTAATTTTCAGTATTATGTATTGATAACGTACACATGGTGTAACACAAAGTGGAATGACCCTCTTTTTTTCTTTGGCATGGCATGTAAGGCTTGCCATCTTTAAGTACATGTTTAATATGAAACCCTCATTTCAGTCAAAGTAACACTGCCTAGACTGAAATGAATTTCTCTCTTGGTGTGTAACATCTGGGATTCTCCATCTGATAAGGCAGTATCAATCACAGCTGAATGACACTTTTGGTAGCACATTACAGAGTCTCAGGAGACTTAACTTGGTCTGTTATATTCTCCTTCAGCAAGGAATGTGATTCTAATGCAGATTTGCCAGCCTTAATGGACAAACATATGAAACAATTATCAACCAAAAGGCATGACTTTTGTACACTCACTGCTGTAAAACGCAGTGTCAGTACCATATTCACTATTCTCTGTATTTCTTTAGTCTGGACTCAGCTTCTGTTCTCTAGAGCAGACTCTTTTTATTTAGGGTATTTGCTGGAATGAATGGTTTGAGCATTCCTGTTAAAGGAATGCAGGTGCTGAACCTCTTCATGAGAAGACAGTTTGTGATGGAGTTTGGTGTGGGTACCATAAAGAGAAGAGCCACAGGAATGTTAGAAGCATAAGCAAGAAAGATAGTACCTAAAAGTAAATGTGTTCATCCCACTAATGCAAAGGTTATCTAAATACTAACCCCCAGTGGACATATTTTATGCACGAAAGAGGAAACAGGTGTGAAACATCAAAAGACCTTAACTGCAGTACAGATTGAAACTGCTAGGAGAGACAGGACCACTGAGACCTCAGCCACTGGCCATGATGCATGCACTCCTTCCATATCCCCTAGTGAAGTCTATCCATTGGCTTTGAAGATCTCTGGATAAAGCCCTTCTGACCAAAAGAATGGAACAGAAACTAAAATGATTTCTTCTTTGTACTTATGTTGCTGAGTCTATTACTACTTGTAACCATGTAGTTAAGGGAAATGCCAGTACATGTATTTCACATGAATTACTGGTTGTTGATGTCACCAACACTGAACATAATAACCTATGTTTTTCAGGTTAATCTTTAGTTTTTAAAGTTTTTTTCAACAAATTTAATAGGAAAGGTAAACTGATGAGAACAAAAGCTCCTACTATTAATATCACAGTACTTTACAGGAAATTCAGAATGTCAGTGTACCCATCAGCACAGTCAAGCACATCACTGAAACATCACTTATATTTAAAGTATTTAGGCAATAAACTTGTAAATGAGGCAAAGATTTACACATTTAACTGATTAACACAAATTTAAAAGCTGTACCACAGTAAAAAGTATTTCCTATGACAATTCTTTGGATAGTAATTAAAAGAGGAAATATAATTCATAGGATTGTGCCATCTTTGTAGGAAAAGAAAGATTTCCAGTACACTCACATTTATGTTTGGCCTTGTTTGTACAGTATATTGTGTTTTATATCTGTAGATACTGTACAAGCATATGTCTATCATCTATAGTTTTTGTGTTAAATTTAGTTATTTTGTTTATTAAAGCAAGTGGTGTAATTGATGTGAAACTGTCTATTGCCTCTTTGGCACACAGAACGGAGAAAGTGATGGACATTTTCTATATGTGACCATTCATTCATGCATGAACTTTGTTCATAAATTATAATGTATCTATCTTCCTATGATGAATGGGAATAATCTGAAAATCTCAATATCTTGCACAAAGAATTAATTGCAAAGATTCTTTTTTCAATAACTTCTTTCAAAAACTATGTGAAGTAAAATGTTTCAATTCACCACATCCTGAAGTAATTGGTAGTTTGATCAATTAAAAATGTCTGTATGGTCTGTATTTCAGACAGATAGCATACCATATGCCATTTAAGATAGTGCCCTCTCTATTCCTCTATGCATATTACTTTTCCAAAATTGGAAGCAATAATATAACAAATGGATTACCGTATATATTTGTGTATAAGTCGGGACTTGAAACACGAAAAATCGATCCTAAAATCAGACCGCGACTTATACGCCCGTTAAAAAAATGATGACACTTAATTTTTTTTTAACATTTTCTTGACTCCTCTAATCTTGCACCAGTTTCTCAGACAAATTACATTTTGTTGCAGCAGCGCATTTAACAATTTCTTTTGCCACTTCAAAGACTTTTAATATAAAACCAGCTTCATATTTTCTTCTGATCGAACTCTCCATTGTAGATAAGGGATTCTCTTACAATAAAGGTGTATGAGGGTGTGAGATACAAAAAACACAAAACACTGCAAACGTCACTTCGGAATAGTGCTGGTATTACTGTGTGGTCACGTAGGCACAATACATAGAAAAAAAAGGCAGTGTGCTCCGTGGTTACTCTCTCAGGTGGGCGCTAGCATATCATAATCTCTTGGACCAATAGTGTGAGTTTTCTGCATTCGACTTATATGACCGACATTATAAAATACAGGAAATTATACGGTAAAATCAAGCTCAGACTTATCTGCGGGAGAACTTAAACGTGAGTATATATGGCATTTATTAAATGAAGATTATGCTCGGCATTGTACTAGCCCATTGCTTGTCGGTGTCCCAGGAACAGGAAGATGCCAAAGTTGTGGCAACCCTGGGTATCACAATGTAATAACAACCATTTTTTGTAAAGCATATCATTTAGCAATCTTGCACATACTTGATTAATATTAGAAATATCAGTAATTGATTTATTTTTCTTTCTATTCTGTAAAAAACAAATATGTGAGACATATCAGATGATTTCTGGCTTAAAATACTTTTAAGTGTTTCCCTTTTTGTAAATTATTCCCATTTCCAGATTATTTCCATGTCTAGAGACATGTTGGCCTCTAAAAACATATACCTTTGTGAATAAATATATTTATTCATTTTTCATACCTTAACATGAATGAATTGAGTCTCCACTGACAGATTGTATTAATGGCTTGTAATGATTCAAATTCCAGAATGAGAGACAATGCCAGAGGTGACAATAGTTTTGTGTTTGCAAGGTTTAAGAGAGAGCACTAAGATGTATGTTATTATCAATAAAAAATAGTCAACTCATCATTATCTCTACTAGCAAGAAGAGAGAATATAGTTTTGAATATCGGTATAGAAATCTACATGTGTCAGAAAGGTAATAATCCTTGAGAAAACAGTACGCTTGTAAAGAGCTTGTATTGGTTATTAATACAAAAACCCTCACTTTGAATTCTTTATCAGTCTTTGTCAGTATATATATAAGACCAGAATCAATTGAGATTCATAAAGATTCTCCACAACCATAATATACTGGCCTTGAGGGTCTGAGTCAATGTTAGTGACTATAAATGGAATTGGTTTGTGATGGGTTCCAACTCCTCTAGTCTTCTTGTTATAGGTCAGAATGAAAAATCTGACCACCTCAGTCATCTTTTAAAGATAACTGGTCATTGTTATTTACTTGTGCCTCCTACAGAAATACTATCACTGCCCTCTAGGATGTACAATTTAAGAGCACTTTTTTCTGTTAAGATCTTGTTTGAGCCCCTTAACATTCCAGCATACAAAATGTATTGAATGACACTTATGATATAGCTTTTATGCTTTAAGAATATTTGATCTTACCAAATTGTGACTTTTATTACCAATTGCACATTTGTAATTGTTGGGCATTGACACCAGTAAAACATTCAGTAAATTCTGAAAATAACAAAGTAAGCACTAAACGAACAAAGCAGAGAGTGATTTGCTCTCTCTCCATCTCTCTTGCCATCCCTTCATTCTCTCCCTGCAACCCCCTAACTATATTTCCACATATTCTAACTTGATTCAACTTGCATATGTATATAAATATAAAAGTACTTTAACTCGCAGTCAAAATGTGAAACACTATATGTGTTATAGAACAAGGCCATTTTTAAAGTGTAAAAATCAAGGAAAAAACTAGAACAAAATTACAGCTGCATGCATAGAAGTTTCAGTAAAAGTTTGGAAAAAGGGATATATATGTAGTTGTATTCCTCATTGGGCAAATGTTGTAAACAGTATTTGAATTATATGAAAAGGAGGAAATAGGTACTTGTTTGTAGTTATCAAACCATCCAGCATTTGAACTGCTTCCTGAACAAACCCTCCTGGGCAAAGCAAAAGTACCAGAAAGAAATTTCAGGGCAAACAAGAGGCATGTCCACATTCATGTTGTGAGAGAGATCTTCTTTGGATGATAGAAATAATGGTACACTCTTTGTCTCTATAGCTGTTTGTATTTTTCATGTTAAACCCACACTAAAAGGTTAGCTAATTGCCTAATTTCTTCAAATGGTCATGTCATTTCTCATCTATTTTTTTTTTCTTTTTTTTAATAAATAACATTTGTACTTATTCTTTGGCTTTTGAGGTGCAAACAATATTTAAGAAGTACTTCAAGTGTGGTAAGTAATTTATATATTAAGATCCTAACCTTTAAGGCAGACATTGGGGACTATAAAGTGGGGGATTGATTTCATTTTTTCACAGGACCTACTGTATATATTTTTCACACATGTATATTCATATGCTTAGTTTTTCTAGATATATAAAAAAAGAAATGAAGTGGTAATTTTAAAATTATTGGTAACTAAATTAACCTTGGGAAAATGGTGGAATCAACTGGAAGTTTTTATGAAATGCCGTTTCTTCTTATCTATTTTGACAGAAAGCATCCAAATCCAAAACAGTATATTTCCTTATTGCTTAAGGAAGCTAAATTTCATAACCACACATACTGTATGTTCTGCCTGAAAAATAAGTTTGATGATCTAACGTCTCACACTGTGGCCCCTGTCTGTGTGCCTTAGAATGAAGTTTGCATTAAAGTATTATTTATCCTGTGAGATTTTGACTAACATATCAAAAACCATGATGAAAGTGTATCCTCATGGCTTCATCCAGATTCTAATTGGTCAAATATGTAGGATGAATTAAAATCTGAATGTTACCTTAGCCACCATGGGCTATTTCTTCTCAATAAATTATTGTTCTTGTGGGACTTTTCCTTAAAAATGTTTCCACTGATAAACACTGGCATATCATTTGTCCCTTAACCTGAAAGTCAGCTTATCTATTAATCATATATAACTTTGTATTTCCCTTGTAAAAACATTATATGTGGTAGACATTCTGCTTTTGTTAACTGCGCATGTTGTGCTTGTTTCTTTCTGGCAGTTTGAGGCATAGTAGTATAACTATCAAGCAAAGAGCCATTCATCTTTTTTCTAAACTCATTAATTCTAATATGCTTACATCCTCTACCACCACTGCCAGACAGCTGAAGCAAGCTAGAGGCAGGCCTTCCTCATTTATAGGTTTATAGAGTCATTATTGACATGTGGACACAGTATAGCGACATTCTTACTTTCATGTGCTAATCAACATGTTACACAATTGCCACTTTAATGAACTCCTCCTTTCCTTCATGTATATCCTTTTTGTCATGACTAAGTTTTAATCTGTCGATACTTGGCAGTGGTTAAGTCATTTAAAGATAATTAATGTTGGTGTAACATCTTTCTTTCTTTTTTCTTTCTATAAAAAGAAAATGGGTTTCTTTTTTGTAAAGTAACATAGTTTTTTATTCATTTTTAATTATAGATCAATGTGATGTCATACTGTACTAATATTATTTGTCCATTGTGAGGGATTGCCGGCTGTATATCCCAGCCAACACCCCCAACCCGCCAGATGGAGCCATCCCTGCAACATGGAAGGGCCCCAAATTCCAGCAGGGCATCATGGATATTGGAGTTTTCCTTCACAGCCTTGCTGGATACCTTGGGGGCCAACAGAGGATGCTGCAGGGAGGCCCAGAGACTCTAACGTGCCCTATAACCCGGAAGTATGTCTTAGTCACAGCAACAGGAGGAATGATATGCTTCCGGGATGAAGAAAAGGACTTTTTATCTGACCCGGAAGTGATACGAGGTCACATGGACTGAAGGATTGAGAACACTTCCGGGTCAGGGATTATAAAAGGACGATGGGAGATCCCAGACGTCGAGCTGAGTTGGGAGGCAGGGTGGCTAAGCGTCTGGGAGTGGAGGATTGAGCACTGTTTATTGATTAGTGTTATTGTGGATTTATTGAGTATTGTGGAGAGGAGGGTGCTTTGTGCACTTAGTTATAATAATAAAAATTATTATTGAACTTTTATCTGGTGTCTGACGTCTGGTCTGAGGGTTCAAGGGAGCGAGAGCGACCTATCTGTCACACCATCCACCTATCAGTTCTTTGATCCATTTATCCAGTTTAGGGTCATGCCTACCCTGGCAGCACTAGGTGAAGAACAGTAGCCATTACTGGACACAGGGTGAGTCAAAATTATGTTAACACTAATGGATTATTTTTATGTCGACCACACCTTTCCAAGTCAATGGATAGGTCATGGTGGACCATTGCCATGGCCTCCACACTCCCCTGATTTGACACCCTCTGACTTCTGGTTATGGGGTATGGTGAAGAAGCATATGTACAGCAGGAAAGTTCGTGATATCAATGACCTGAAGGACAGAATACAGATTTTGGTATCATCTATTCCCCACAAAATGTGTGTCCGGGCTTTAAATGGTACTGTTGCTCCTTGGCTTTTGTGTGTTGAACATGATAGTGAACAGGTTGAGACGTTCCTGTAAATCATCTTGCACATATGAAGTATGTTTTGTGAATAAATTGTTTCCGTCATTCAAATGTTAACATAATTTTGACTCACCCTGTATAGGATGAAGTAAGATCTGAATGTTACCCTACCTGCCATGGACCGCTACAAATTCAATAAAAATTATTACCCAATTAGCCCAACATGCATACCCCTGAGTTATGGTAGGAATACCAGAGTGTACAGTAAGAACAAAAGTCAGAGGAAAAGGAAAAATATGCAGATTCCACATAGGCAATGACCAGACCAGAATTTAAAACATGAACTCTGGAGCCATGAGGTGGTAGCATGCAACAGCTCTTGAATATTCCTTTGAAATAACTAAATTATTTGATTGTGTACCTTCAAATCAAAGATTGCTTCATGTGTTAGTTTTTTGGGTAATGCAATTCTGTCATCCATCTATCTACTTCTTCATTACTGGTTTTCAAATCCCATCATGTCTGTTCATTCCATGCACCAATTTGGAGTCATTATTTAACTTAAAAGTTTTGGGAAGTAGGAGAAAACCAGGAATAGGAAACATATGGAAAAAAAGAGAATATATGCAGAACCGACAATAAAACCCAAGTCTGATAGCTCTGTGGCATCAGTATTAACCTCTGTGCCCTGCCATACTAATTTCATATCTTGTATATCTCTGTGTACCTTTTCTGTCAAAGCCTTTTCTTTTATTGATGCACCTGTACTCTGACTTTAAAATGTATTCTTTATGAGCTTCGTTCTGTTTCACATGTTATATTTGCTTTTTAATACTCTATACTACACAGTATTTTTCAAACTGGCTAATGCAGTCCCCTGGGGATTCACCAGGTTTTGATTCGGGGGCTATGGCAAAAAAGTCACTGGTAAACCCAGCACATTTGCTGTGAAAAATGCTTTGTAGAATTCAGTACTTTAAGACAAAAAATGGTGGTGCTTCAAAAAATGTCAGCTCCTGGAAGTGGTAAGCCCAGCACAGAGGTGTAACATGACATTTGAGCAGTATGTGTCAATATATCTGATTAGACTAAGTATTTACTTTGAATAAAAAGATCTACTCTTATACCAAATCATGCCATGTGACTGCTGTTAGCAGAAACCAAGGTCCAAGATCATGAGTTACTTTGCAGCATTGGCCTTATATTAATGGGGGTCCCACCATTTTGGGAGGGCCTTGCCTTATAAAAAGGTAGGCAATCCCTGCTCTATCACACCCATCTTTTGCTGTCTGTCAGTAAATTATACTCGAATAATCTGCCTCTACAATGTCTTTCTATACTTTTGTGTGCTTTTAATCTGATTTTCATTTTCTCAGATAATTTCTTGTATCTAATTGATTTTTATTTTCCTGAATTCATCCATTTTCATTGAATTTAGTTCCATGTTGTTGTATAGAATATTGCCATCTTTTGCTGATTTTGTGGTTAGTATTTCTGATTCACATTGCTGACTCTTTATTCCGCTTTTTATTTTTCTCTCTCAACTTCTGCTGTTTCTTTGTTATATTCTTCTTCTTCACCTTTCACATTTAGACTTTGTCCCTATGTGATTTGAGTTTGAGCTGAATTTTCAGGCATACCTTCACTCCATGTACTGTATTATAAGCATACAGAGATTTAATTGGATCATTGACCTTGGTCATCTTTCAAATCTGAATAATTATCAGGTAAAAAATGTCATTAGAGAAACAAATGAGACAAAGTAAAAATAATTTCTTCTCAATTCATGTGCATTCTGTTATTTATTTGAAACGTGAGATTATTACAACACTTGGAATTTATCAGATAAACAGTTGTTACATGACATACAAATGACCTTAGAAATGTTTAACATAAGTTTGAAACCACAAATGGGTAGAGGGTAAGAAAAATAAAAGCACAGAAGAAACAGGGTGCAAGGCAGGAAACAGCCCACACCAGTCCACTGCAGGGCCCACTCACACGCAACCACAGTCAAACAGAGCCAATCTGGAATTTCCAGTTAAACTGCTAAGCACATCTTGGGGGTTTTGGAAGGAAACTGCTGTTATGTTAGGTGGTTAAGGCTTTGAACTTCAAACCCTGAGGTTGAGGGTTCAAATCACACTACTGAGACTGTGTGATTAAATGCAAGTCACTTGACCTACCTGTGCTCCAATTGGAAAACCAAAAGAAATGCAACTAGTTGTATCATTAATGTTGTAAGATGCCTTGGATGAAGACGTTAGCCAAATAAATGTGCGGGTAAAACATAACATTTACTTTACCCTATATTAGTGATACACCCCCTCAGCATGTTTTCTTGAAATATTCCATACATACCCAGACTGATAAATATCTCCCCAATGTCCATAGTGGAGATATTAATTCAAGATAATATAGCTATGAGCAAAACATATATTTACAGGACCTATAAAAAGAGTTCACCCCAATGGGAGTGTTTACATTTTATTATTCTACAGCATTGATGACGGTGGCTTCAACTTGGCTTTTTTGACATTGATGAATGATGAACATTCAAAGTGAAAACAGATCTCTGCAAAGTGATCCAAATTAAGTACAAATATAAAACACAAAAGAAGTGATCATATAAATAGTCACCTCCTTCAAGTCAGTGCTTAGTAGATGAACCTTTGGCAGCTGTGGTAGCGTTAAGTCTGTGTGTGGATATGTCTCTCTATCTCTTTGCACATTTAGACACTGTGACATTTTTAAATATTCTTTTTTGCAAATTTGCCCACACTCTGTCAGGTTGCATGCAGATTTGGAGCCAACAGCCTTTTTTCATGTCCAGCCACAAATTCTCAATTGAACTCCTCATGTATAACACCTTGTTTAGATTCCATACTACAATTCTGCTTATGATCAAAAGGTAAAAATGGCATGTGAACAAACAAGCAAACAAAAAAAGATTTATAAAACTGTACAACCTCCATATACCACTCCAAGTTTGTTCATACACCTCAAATCAACTTAAAACTATGTGCTCGTGCATGAGCTTTCAGTGCCTCCCCAATACCTCCTGGCAGTAATCATATATGGCTTAAAAGCATCCTTTTTAAAATATTCTTGGTTTAATCACCATGTAAATCTGGCCATGTTTTTGAGTGGCGTCTTTACCACAAACCATGAGAGAATACAGAAAACAAAACTGAATGTAAACTTGAAGCATCACTGAAAGAATTGGAGAACTGCAAAAACATTCCTTTTGCTGCTATCTCTTCGGGAGTCACAAATGAATGGAAAAACCAAGAGTGGCAGTAAGCGACAGCAGCAGAGAGAAACAGTATGCCATCATGCAGTATCCATATTGTCCCAGTTCCATGGGACCCACATGATGTGAGTTGACTGACAAGGTGCTGCAGACACAAAAAGCATTGACTTAAGTTTTTACGGTCTTGTGTCAAAGACAACATGAACTAATGCAGGCTCTATGCGCAAAACTGAAAGATTTTAAGAACTTTCTTATTGCACTTGTAAAAAAATAAAATCATGTTGCCAAGTAAATGTCAGTGTTGCAGTACATACAAGTCCCTTTATATTTGACAAACAACATCCAAATGTCTTTGAACTGCCATTGTGTTGATGTCCTGAGGGACAGGGGTTGGATCATCCATGTGCTGATCTTTGCCAATCTCAGGTGGCAGAGGCAGTCCATGTTTCTGCCGTACTGTACAAGGCATCACAATGGCTCTGAGGCTAGGGATCTGAACTTGCAATCAGAAGGTTGCCGGTTTGAATCCCGTAAATACCAATAGGGACTCTGATCTGTTGGGCCCTTGAGCAAGGCCCTTAACCTGCAATTGCCTAGCGCTTTGAGTAGTGAGAAAAGCACTATATAAATGCAAAGAATTATTATTTGTGGGGCTGTACATTTGCAGAGATCTGTTTTCAATTTGATATTAAAGAGTCCTTTTCTGTTTATCAGTGTCAAAAAGTCAAATTAAATCCATTGTGATTCAATGTGATTCAGTTTTATAGGTAATGTAGCTTACGCTTTCACATAGACAATTTTGACAATACTACCATTATGTCAATATGTATTCAGCCTTTTCATAACATGAGGTTGAAATGTGAAAGTCCCATCTATAATATAATTTGCTCATTTTTTCAATGTATTGATGTGTAAAGGAAAATCCTCTAACCTTTGTATAAACTTTACCCTTAACCATCTTCCACTTCTGCCACTGTGCTCTACCTGTAAAACTTATTTTCAAGTAATAGCTGTCTCATCTAGCCTGCTATTTCCCTTCTAATATCTAAAAACCTCTAACATATCACCTCTTAATTTTCAGTTTGCTTGCACAGAAAGGATTCAACGTCTTCAGTCTTTTTCTCATAGCTTATAGTTTGCAAGTCCTGGAATGAATCTAGCAATTTTCTCTCAATTGTTTTTTAGTATTGTGATACTTTTTTTAATAATATGAGACCAAAACTGCATACAATATTCCAGACTTCACAGGTATGTAAATGAGGGCTCAAACTATAACCTGACATCCATCCTATACTTAACTACTTCAGTTCACTACCTGGATGTGGACAGTGATGACCCCACTACAACTGCTAAATCCTTCTCATAAGGACGTTCAAGTGTTAGACTTCACATCATGTAATTATATGTAGTGTTTTTATTTTCTGTGCATAAAACTTTATATTTTTACATTAAAATTAATGTAAATGGTTTTATTTTATCTTTAGCTTGGTTAAATAAAACTCTAATAACATAGAATTCTCTTTAACCTGAAAAAGGCCAGAAAAAACAGTTGATATCTAGCCTGATGCAGTTTCCCTCAAGAATCGTTTTTGCAAGATGTTTTAGATTTGATTTTTTATTGTAGAGAGTAATGTTATCAGGAACACTCCAACACTTCCTTCTGATTTGTATCTTGCATGTCTAACATGTAAAGAGCAGATCGATAAGTTGTTATTAGCAAGCAGTGAAAATCATTACCGTTAATGTGAAATCTGAAGGGATGTATTAAAAATTCTAGTTCTTCCTAGGGTTAGTTAAAGCTCAGCTTCTGTTTGAAGTGTTAAACAAAACCAACCTGAGGCTTGGCAAGGGCAAAACCATTCTTCAAAGAATCAAGCTGCAAGCTTTATCGATTAATGAAATCGGCCTGCAATGAAGCCTGTTCTCATGTGTTGAATAAACAAGCAGCTCTCAGCAAAGCTTTAAGAGTTTTATTTTCACGTCTTTTTTTCTTTCTTTTTCAACATTTTAAATTAAGTAGTCTTCTGTATTGGATTAAAGACAATTTACATTTGAAAAGAAGATGGAGTCAAGAAATGGTGATCCTGATCATGATCCTGTTATTCCAGGTAGATTCCAGGTTAATGATTCTGTCTTTAAAACATAAGATTAGAAGGAGTTTTTCTCATACTAATACAATGCTAAAAGGACACCAGTGAATTAGACACTTCAGAATAAATCTTAGGCGTGTGGAGCACCTGTTGCTCTACTAGTGAGGCGAACATTAAGGTTACTCTCATCGTTCATGTAGAAAGACCCAAGGAACTATCAGAATGGTTGGCAGTCAGGGTGAGGACAGGAATTGAGGGCGTCATCATTGTGTACCTTTATCACAGGGTAGCATATGAAGGAAATGTCAGATCACAGTACTTTATGGAGCCATTAGAGAAGAGTCTGTGTATGTAATTCACATGTACCATAGGACTACCAAAGAACTGGCAGATTGTTGGGACAATGACATTTCCATTGAGTACAGTGAAGGAATGGCTTGTTGGAAGAGTCTAACTGAAGTGAACATACTGTAGATAAGACATTTTTTAGTTTTCTAGCTTGCTTGGGAGTCAAAAATCAAAATCCAGAATAATGCAAAGTAATTTGCATTGAAATAATCAATGGCTTGTTTTGTCTTGGTAGAGCTCTATATTACTCTGCTTTCCCCCTTTTGCATTCTTTAAATGTGTAGCCTTTGTCAGAATGCCTCAAATCCCATAGACTTACCACTGTTTATAAGGTATTGTACTTTATTACTTCTCCCTACCTTCCCTTCTACATCTATAACCTCAGGCAATTACATAGAGTAAAATGACAAGCAGGAGTTAAGTTACAACTTAAATAATTTATTATTGATAATATTCATAAAGTAATAACAATAAGCAAAGTACATTTGAATATTGGCAACCATACAACCTGATAAATGCTGAAATTGTTGGTTCAGGCAGCTCACGGACTTGCAGTTACTTTAGATGTCTCTAGTTAAATCAGAATTTTATGGCTTTCTTCAGGACAGGCCCCATGCCTGTCTCAATATGGCTGCTGAGTTGTGCTTCTCATTGTGGTCTTCTTTTCAATTCATCATGAAGGTGAGAGTAAGAGGGTAGGGTAAAGCAATCAAATTTATACATTCTTTCTCCAAATTCTTACACCAATGGGGTGTCGTGCTACAGAATGGCCTCTGATTCAAACCAATCCCAAGCCGCCATACTTCAGCCCAGTGGGGGCACACAATACCTTTCACGCCTGCCCCCAAAACCATTTGTTGCGCTGATGCTTGCCTGCTAGGTAATTTGGCTTTCCTGTGGAGGTTGATTAAGAGAGTTCTGCAGAGAATCACTTGCCAAACTGGTTTTAGGCACTTCCCCCAACCCTGTCATAAAATTACAAAGACTTAGTCCTAATGACTGGGGGGCTGGGGGAGATTCTTAAACATCAAACCACTGCTGTTGTCATCAATGATATAACACTAATATTACATTGTTTTAACTAAGTTACAAATAAAGACATACAAAATATTTATCATTTTATGTACAAAATTTCACACCACAACACTTGTTTTCCTATATTAAGTAATAATTTATTGGACTCTTTTGCAGTTCCATGTGGACAATGTGAGCAAAATAAAAACAGAAATATAAAGAAAGACAGGTATAGTTTTGTGAAAAACGAAGTACACATTTTCAACATATTTGAATAGGTAAACATCTTCATGCAAACAGATGAAGGCAACATTTTGAATTAATGACTACATTGACATGGTGTATTCATTCTTATAATCTACATCTGACAAAAAGTACACCCTTACAATAACATCACTTCAAACCCATAACATTAGAATCAGGTGTCCCAGATTAGGTGCAAATGATTAGAACCTCCTTTGTGAGTATATAGGTGGGCCCTGTTTCACTTAAACCACAGGCAGATATCCAGGGTCTCTTGCTTCTCTTTGCTATTTATGTGTGTGGTGACATCATGCCTTGATCATAAAAGCTCTCTAAGGCCTTCTGAAAGAAGGTTGTGGATGAGTCCGGCAAGGGATTTAAAAAATCATGAAATTTTGATAATGAATGATAAAATCAATCATTATAATGTAAGAAAAAATATTTACAAATGGTGTAAAATACTTCTAATTTGTTCATGACCAACAGGCTCAGCAAATTTAGCCCAAGAGCTGACAGTTTAATACTAAAAAATGTCTCCAATAACCCCAAAATTTCATTGCAGAATCTGCAGGTAACTCTTGCAAAAATTAATGCCAAAGTGCATGTATCTACAATCAGAAAGAGATTGTACAAACTGAAGTGTGTCAAGAAAAAGCCTTTTCTTGTCCAGTACAAGCAATAAAGTAAGACTAGTTTTTCATTGAACAAAGACCAGAACATTTGGAACCGTATGCTTATACAGAAAAATCAAGGACTGAGTTGTTTGGTCACAGTAACAATAGATATCTTTTGGTGCAAACTGAAGACAGAATTTCAGGAGAAGGACCACCAACTATGTAGCAAGGAGGAAATTTTATGGTTTGGGGTTACTTTGCTGCCAACTAGAAATTTTGCATCATATCCAAGTGTGCTTGTGAATGTGAGGTCATCTGTCCAAAAGTTGAAGATGAACTGGAAATGGACATTATAACAGAATAATTATCTGAAGCATACTTGCAGATCACCAAGGAATGACTCCAAGTGAAGAAGTGAAATGTTATGAATTGTCTTAGTCAAAGCCCTGATTTGAATGTCATTGAAATATAGGGTGATTGGAATTGGGCAGTACATGCTATAAAACTTACAAACATCTTGCAGGTGACGGAATTTTGCATGGGGGAGTGGTCAGAACTTTCACTGAGTCAATGGCAGTGACTGGTGGGCAGTTATGCAAAAAGCCTGTAAGAAATCATTTCTGCTAAAGGGGTAATACCAGCTTCTGAGGCCAGTGATGTACTTACTCTTCGCAAGTAGACCATTACATCTATTAATATCTGTGTTGGAAAATGAATGAATTTTCCTTTCTGATTTTATTCAAGTATATGACCTTTATGTGTAGGTGCTGTTTCCATGGAGATCTATTGTTTGCCTGTTCAAATATGTTGAAAAAGTCAATAATTTCCATACTTTCTTTTTCACATGACTTTATATGGATGAAATTTGATTTTATAGCTCAAAACAAATTTAATCCAAAATGCCACTGTATTAAGTTGTCACTTGAGGATTACAGTATGTACCATTTGTTGTCATTTATCCATAGTGTAATGAAATTCTTATTCACATGTTCCCCATAGATAGTACAATACCATCAGTAAATACAACACCAGGAGATATACACTAGAAACAGTCATGCAGGTATCAGTGTAAATGGCTGTTGAATAGTTCTATGATCTGTGAATAAAAAAATGGTCCTGGAATCAAGAGACACAAGTACTAATGGCTATGTACTGTTTACTGGAATAGAGGAAGGAGAAAAGTAACTGTGCAGGATGGCTAAAGCCTTTAATAATACTATTTGCCTTTTAAAGGATATGCTGTGCCCACTTCAAGTTTGGTATGATGGACTCTGATAACTTTTAAACACACCCAACATTTTCTTCAGTGTAGATTTGCAGTACAGTCTACCTCCTGTTTACCTCCTCTTTGTTCAGCTTCTTGGATTTGCTGCAATTAAGAAGTGTTGTTCTCCCATCATTTTGGCAGAAGGAAAATCTATCTTCTATAACCTTTTTCATCACTGTTTGTGATCAGATCTATGATATTGATGTCATGAGCAAGAATATATACATCTAGGGATGTTCTTAACAGCTAACAGTTTAAGTCATTGGATGGAACTGAGCATTTAACAGATATTTTAAGACTTATTCATCACGTCTTTGTACTGGAGGTTCAGCAGTATTAGTCAATTTAACTTCATTCTCATGGTTCTGGGCCAGTGTGTTGCTTTTTTCACATTTCCAAATTTAACTCTGCAGTGATCCTGGCTCACCAGTCTGCATTCTTCACTTTGAAATATTCACAAGATTCTCTGTTTCTAGGCTCCAATGGAACAACTGTAAAAGTTTCATTGCCACAGAGAGTTATGTTGTAATTAATATTTTAACTTTAATGCAATTTTCCATTTTTTTCCATTTTTTTTGAGATAACTGGAATCAGGTTGTATTGTTTTTGTGATTATCTTGAGGTATTAGGGAAGGAGTATATAAATATGTGTGAGCTGGTAAGAAACAAATTATGGGCTGAAAAGAAGGAAGAAGTATCTTGTTTATTAGTTTGATCCCACATAATGTACAGTCCACAATGTTATCTTCATTGGATTAAAGGGGGCAAGTGTAGAGGATCAGGCAGTTTATCCTGTTAAATGCTACATTGTGGAATGGCTATTTCAAGAGGAGCCATGTGGCATAAGGACTCTTTTTAACATTTGTGTCTAAAAGTTAATGAATGTTAAGAGTGCTTACGCATTCCTTATAAATGGGCCACAAACTAATTTCTAGTTTACAGAAATGAGAAAATGTGGAAGCATCTTTGACTGTTTTGGATGGTGAAGTTTGAAGTGTTTTGTTGTTATATTTTCTTATAATAAATGTATGAAGTGTTATGTGAAATTTATAGCTAAATTGATTCTCTTATGTATGTGGGAATGATGTCAAAATCAACGAGGACAATATAAAATAAAAGGAGATCAGGAAATGGAGCTAGTAGTCATTATGTTGAATTGGTCTAGTTTGGACAGTCTTCTACTCAAGACTATTTGTCCAGGCTTGGATCAGATCTTCAAATATGGCACGCTTCTCCTTCTCACATTCCTCCTATCATGGGCCCCCCTTGTCAGTATGATGTTTTACGCCTCAGGGACCACATCATTACATTTGGTCTTAGTAATGTTTGTTCATACTTCAGAAAACCACAATCTTCTCCCATGGTCCACACTCATGTTTTACACAAAACTGAATCCTTATTTTTTTATCTTTTACCACTCTCCCTGATCCCCCAGGATTCTACTGTTTCCTTTATCTTTTTTCTTGGTACTTGCTCATGAATAAGATGCCTTTTTGGAAAAAATAAATATTTCAGTGCGGCCATATTGAAATGCTAGCACACATATTGAATCACATACATGGTTTTATGGCAGGCACATACATATTGCATTACTAACCTTTGAAATTCACGGAAAAGTAAAATTGAAAGTATTAGTGATTTCTGATATCAAAGAGATTAATCTACATCGTTGAATTTAGTGAAGGGTTCCATTGCGAGCTGGGATTTGTCTTCTTATTGTGAGACTGGTTAGCACAAAATCTTACAATTGATGTTCTAGAATAAGCAGAATTATATATAATAATAATAATAAACAGTAAATAAACAAATTTCCTACTGCACATTTACTTCATTTATTTACTATAATATGTCCTGCCACGTGCAAAAGTTCGCTGACGACACTGCTATTGTGGGCTGCATCAGGAGTGGGCAGGAGGAGGAGTATAGGAACCTAATCAAGGACTTTGTTAAATGGTGCGACTCAAACCACCTACACCTGAACACCAGCAAAACCAAGGAGCTGGTGGTGGATTTTAGGAGGAACAGGCCCCTCATGGACCCCGTGATCATCAGAGGTGACTGTGTGCAGAGGGTGCAGACCAATAAATACCTGGGAGTGCAGCTGGATAATAAATAGGACTGGATTGCCAATACTGATGCTCTGTGTAAGAAAGGACAGAGCCGACTATATTTCCTTAGAAGGCTGGTGTCCTTCAACATCTGTAATAAGATGCTACAGATGTTCCATCAGATGGTTGTGGCAAGCGCCCTCTTCTATGCGGTGGTGTGCTGGGAGGCAGCATAAAGAAGAGGGACGCCTCACGCCTGGACAAACTGGTGAGGAAGGCAGGCTGTATTGTAGGCATGGATCTGGACAGTTTGACATCTGTGGCAGAGTGATGGGCACTGAGCAGGCACCTGTCAATCATGGAGAATCCACTGCATCCACTACACAATATCATCTCCAGACAGAGGAGCAGCTTCAGCGACATACTGCTGTCACTGTCCTGCTCTACTGACAGACTGAGGAAATCTTTCCTCGCTATCACTATGTGACTCTTAAATAGCACCCGGGGGGTCGGGGGGGTGGGGTTGTGGGTAAACGTTAACATTATTCAAAGTTATTGTCTGTCTGTATACCTGCATTGTTATCACTCTTTAATTTAATATTTTCTTTATTAGTATGCTGCTGCTGGAGTATGTGAATTTCCCCTTGGGATTAATAAAGTACTTATCTATCTATCTATCTATCTATCTATCTATCTATCTATCTATCTATCTATCTATCTATCTATCTATCTATCTATCTATCTATCTATCTATCTATCTATCTATCTATCTATCTATCTATCTATCTATCTATCTATAAACACACACACACACACACTCTGTGGCAAATGTTTTAAATGAACCTGCTCATTAATGCACATAGTTTATTCTGGGAATTGTGTGATAAACAAAAAATATGCAATGATCCACAGTTCTTTTAATGAAGAAGATAATGACCAGAACAGTGGTATGCAGAATGATATCTATGAATATCTAACATATTTGACCTTGAAGTGGATGGTTTATAGCAGCGGCAGACAATTCCAGGTTCCACTCTTGTCATTTAAGAACAGAAAATGGAGGCTACAGTTTGTACATGATCGTAGATCGAAGATTGAAAAATGTGGTCTTACACAGTACAAAATGAGTATACTTAACTAAATGGCTATGAAGTGTATAGTGTATATTATATATAAAAATACATATATACACACACGCTCACACACACACACACACACACACACACACACACACACACACGCACACACATATATATATATATATATATATAGCTGGAAAAGAGCAAGAGAGACATAAAGGGTTTAGGGTTCCACCCCATATATTCAACAACCCTGAAAAAAGAACAAGCAATAATCAGTCATATTTAATTAGCAGAGTAGTAACTTAGGACTGTGTCCACTATGGGACTGACAAACAGAGGAAAATGGCTGGCTTTATAGTCGGTGAGGAGGAAGGGGTGTGTCAAAAGGGTTGGAGCCAGAAGTGAGGTCAGGAATAGTGTGGGGTCTGGAACCAGAAGTGGACTCCACCCGAAAAATGATTTTAAGGTTAGGGAGGCTTCTGTTCAGAGGATTTGTAGAGAAGAGAGAAAAGGGATCAGTGTACCCTGTTAACCCCTGATCCGGCCTCCCATGTATATATATTGTCGTTGACGGAGGGAAAACACAGACAACAAGACAAAATGTTGGGGCACCAACCTGGTTACCCTTTTTAATATATAATATATAAATCAACTGCATGTAAGGGTGCAATAAATAAAGAGTAGCAAAGCAAAAATAAATTCAGGGCAGTTCAATACTCTGTCAAGCAGTTAATATTTGGATGGGAGCTTCATTCAGAAGTTGGCTTTCCCTAGACTGAGATATGTCATGTGTGGATGATAGACCTCCTTACCTTTTGTGATGGATTGCCGGCTTCATATTCCGGCCCTCACCCCCAGGCCGCCAGGAGGAGCTCTCCCGACAGCATGGACGTGCCCCGAATTCCAGCAGGGCCTCATGGACTATGTAGTTGAGGCCCTGCTGGATACCTTGGGGACCACTGGGAGTCGTTGTCGGGACGCCAGTGGACTCATATGTGCCCTATAACCTGGAAGTACGTCCTGGTCACGTGAACAGGAAAGATGATGTACTTCCAGGTTGAAGAAAAGGACTTCTACCCTGACCCGGAAGGAATAAGGACTTGTGGGTAATGGAACAGGAACACCTCCGGGTCAGGGAGTATAAAGGACTCTGGGAAAGCCCAGTACACTGAGCTGAGCTGGGAGGTAGGGTGGCTAAGTGTCTGGGAGAGGAGGAGTGAGTATTGAGAGAATTGTAATAGTTATATGAGTAGTGTGGAGTGGAGGGTGCTTTGTGCACATGATCATTGTAAAATAAAGAAGTCTTGTGCTTTTACCTGGTGTTTGGAGTGGTACCTGAGGGTTCAAGAGGTAGATCGATACCTCTACTGCTACACTTTGTGTGGGGTGAGTGATGCCTTGCTTGACTCCCCCTTCCCCTTCAGAAAGTCCAAGTCCATCATTACATGGGCAAAGTAGGACACAGCAGTATGTGGACCTCCTCCTTCCCATAATTCCAATGGGCTGGTCACGTGGTTTCCCTCAGTGAATGTCTGCGATGATGCGTCCTTACCCAGAAGTCCGTTGAGAAGACCGCTTTCATTCTCGGGGTAAATGCTGTCCTCTCGGCCCCTTTCCGGATCTTCTTCGTCTGAGAGGTACGTGCTAGGAACAAACTTTATTAAGTCAAACCAATTTGCGGGTTTTCCTCCAGCATGTACCTCATTCTGGATATGATGATCCGGTGGGTTTTTTCCCTGAAGACAATTGCCTCTTGTTGTCTCTTCACCGACGATACTTCCGGGTCTGACATTGCCGATCTGTGTTGTCCTCTTCTTTCCCATGACGGACAGGTTATTGCGAAGTTTTATTGCCGGTTTCTCGTTTGGCTCCCTTGTATTACAGCGCTGTCTGTTGGGTTGCGTCCACGTTAAATTTTTTAAAGGTTTTCTGACCAAACTAACGACCAGAATCCTGTCCTGACGATAGGGGGCGCTGTTGCCCCATGAAACCCAACAGACAGATGCTCCGGACACAAGTTTAAAAGCACTAAGCAGATTTTTAATCTTTTCTTCAATATAGTGCCACCTAAGCACCACATCAACCAAACACACCACAAATAAACACAATAAATTTCCTCCTCTCCTCCCAGCAGTTCTATCACACTCCCTCCCAACTCCGGCTCTCTTGCTTGGTTCCCATCAGTCCTTTATATAGTCCTTGGCCCGGAAGTGCTTCTGTTCTTCCTCCCACTTGACTTTCTAGCACTTCCAGGTCAGCTGAAGAATTAAGATTTTCAATCGGCCCACTTCCCACAGCATCCCCTGGTGGCACCCACAGTACCCAGCAGGGCTGTGCTGCTGAACTCCAAGTCCCATAGTGCCCTGCAGGCATCCAGGGCACCGCTGCAGTCCAGGGAAGCTGCCATCTATCGTCTTGGGGGAAGGCAGTGTCCTTGATAAGCTGCCTTCCCCCATCCTTCCATTACTGGGGCGTCCGGGCCGGGATAAACTGCCGGCTGTCCCTTACACATTCCAGGAGCGTCTCAATTTTAAAGCGGAGGACCAGAATTGGCATAGTCAATTTCCCACCATGGGTGGTTTCACAGGGCTATGGTAGAAAAACTAGATGATAGACAGAGAGGCTATGGTAACTTAGATAACTACTTTGTACAAGTGTAGTGAGCAGAAAAACATCTCAGAATGTACAACACATTGAACCTTAAGGTACTGTAGATGTTCTACAACAGCAGAAGACCACGTTGGATTCTAGTTCTGTCATCCAAGAACAGAAAGCTGAGTCTGCATTGGGCATAGGTTCACCAAAACTGGGCAGTTAAGGACTTGAATAACTTCTATGGTCTGATGAATCTCAATTTCTGCAAGTCACACAGGTGGTAGGGTCAGAATTTGGCACAAACAGCATGAATCCATGCTTCCTAACTGACTTTTGTCAACAGTCCAGGCTGCTGGTGGTGGAGTAATGGTGTGGGAAATGCCTCCTTGGCACACGTTGAGCCTATTAATACCAATCAATCATCATTTGAAAACCATGGCTTAATTGGGCATTGTTGCTGACCATGTGCATCCCTTCATGGCCACAACTGGCTCATCTTTAATATATACTTTCAGCATGACGATGCACCATGTCACTAAACAAAAGACATTTCAAACTGGTTTCATGAACATGACAAGGAGCTCAGTATTCTTCAGTGGCCTTCCCTGTGACCTTATCTGAATCCAAAAGAACACTGTTGGGATTTGGTAGAATGGGAGACTCATGGCATTAATATGTAGCTGAAAAATCTGCAGAAATTGTGTGATGCAATCAAGTGCCAGTGCCAGTAAATCAAAAAAATGTTTCCGACATTTTGTGTAATTCATGCCACAAAGATTTGAGGCTGTTTTGAGAGCAAAAGGAGGATCTACCCAGTATTAGTATAATGTTACTAATAATTTGTTCAGCGAATGTACACTATATACAGGGTATATACTGTATATTTCCACTTACTTGCATGTAATCCCCTGATTGAATTAGACATACAGTAAGAAAGAGTTGAGTAACTCCTGTAGGCTTCCAAGAGTAGAATGGTACTTTGCTATTTTGATTCTTCTATATAGTGCTTGTCTTAATTTGATCATGGAGATAATTGATGAGCAAGAGCATCCCTTGAGGCTCAGCAGGGTATTACACACTGACAGCTAGAATTAATTATGCACTCATATTACTTTTCACAAGCATTTAAGCCATGCCCGTTTTGAATCAATTTATTCATTGAGAATGCTTTTTGCTGTGAGCTTGTCAGGCTAGATGCATGTTTTCTTCCCAAAGGGGGGCTTGCTATAAGCTACTATGTATTGATTATACTGGCAAGTGTCAGGGCTAAGAAAGCCTTCTCAATGTACTCTCCCAACCAGAGATCTTATGCTACTTTAGCTTGAAATGCAGGGGGCTTTTCATTTGTATTGTGTCTAACAAAATAGTTTTTGTAATAGTTGGTCTCATACACATGTTTCTCTGCATCCAGGATCCAAGGTTCCGGGCACAGTTGCAGATGATTATCCTTTGATGTAATATTTTTTGAAAGCAACTCAACCAAGTTTTAATAAAGCACATTCATCTTTTTAAGCCTTAATTTATCTCCCAGCAAGTTCAGAGCTGCTCAGTTTTAGTTATTGCATTTTCCATAAATTCTAGAGTATGATGTGTCGATATGGTAATACATCAATGAACACATTGTGGTGTGGGCTTTTTGAAAGAGCCAATAAACAAAAACATTTATTATTCAGTGTTCTGTAGTGCCATGTGCCTCCCGACTCACCCATTCTTACATTACTCACCAGCTTTTTACCACAGATTTCATATTCGACCATCCCTTCTACTTTCAAGTCCATTGTAAATGCAATTATGTGCTGTTTAATCATTTAATAGATCTGTTTCACATGCACACAACTCATTCTTTTTGGAACTTTAGTGTTTGAATCTTTATTTCTGCATTTCTGAGCCTAGTTTTTACTATGTCCTTTTATAGAAATGTTTGTGTCTAACATCTTTCAACTATAAAATTCCCCTACACTGATTTCTGCTTTTTTCAATCTGGAATATCCCTAAATCATCCAGTGATTCATCTCTGGCTCATATACTGTATACTGTGAAAGGAGCATCACTGTGTGCCACCCTATTCTTAAGTAAAACCAAGATGCTCGAGGAAATGTCACAACAGAGGCTCTTTAAACCAGCAATCAAAGGATGGAGGCGTATAGGAATTATACAAAAAAACATAAAAAAAATAAGCACAAAAATAAAGGAAATTCTGCACCCACGCAGGTAAATAAAGCTTCCCATTCCTGAGGCACTGGTGAGGTGCCTTGCTCTTGGTCATGAAAAAGCAATCAGTAACATTATCTGACTACCAGTCACCACTTCATCTCACTTGTCAGTTTTCTTGTCTCTCTACATCCTTACTCATCTCCTGACACTAAGCCCGTTGTAACTCTGGCAGGGAGCTGTCTTTAAAAACCAAACTGCAGTGACTCATGGATGTCTTGCCCAGAGGGTTTGTTCATGGTGCCTATTCAGCACTCCAGCACAGGATGCCCTTTGGTTGTTACTGTAATCATTGCATCCTTACACCTCCAGCATCCTCCATAATGTTTAGAACAAAGACACATTTTCCTTAATTTACCCCTCTGCTCCCCAGTTTAAAATTACAAATCAAACAATTCAGACGTGAATAAAGTAAACATTGCAGGCCTTAATTTAAGGGTATTTGCATACATTTCAGTCACACCATTTAGAAATTACAAACTTTTTTTGCATGGTCCCCCCATTTCAGGGCATCATAATGTTTGGAATACAGCAATGGTTGGTATATTAAAGCAGTCATATTTAGCATATTTCTTGCATGCAATGACTACTTGAAGTCTGCAATTCATAGACATCACAAGGTGTTGAGTATCTTCTCTGGTGATGATTTGCCTCTAATGCAGCCATCTTCAGCCCCAGCTTATTTTGGGGGCTTGTCCCCTTAAGTTTACTTTTCAGTTTATGGAAGGCATGTTCAATGAGATTAAAATCAAGTGACTGGCTTGGCCATTTAAGACCTTTCCCAAGGTTTCTTCCATTTTTTTTCCCTACAAGGGTTTTTTTTTTGGTGTTTTTCCTTGCCTTCTTAGATTGTCAAGGCTGGGGGGCTGTCAAAATGCAGGGTCTGTTAAAGCCCATTGCATCACTTCTTGTGTTAAATTGTGTTGTATTGTATTACACCTCCACCACCAAGTTCAACAGATGAGGTGGTATTCTTTGAACCTTGGGCAGATCCTTTTTCTCTTCAAGCTTTGCCTTTGCCATCACTCTAATGCAGGTTCGTCCTTATCTCATCTGTTCATAAGACTTTTATTCTAGAATTCTGCAGTCTCTTTTAAGTACTTTTTCACAAAAGCTACCTAGTGATTTACATTTTGCAGTGTGGCCTCTGTATTTCTGTTGATTTATTCTTCTGTGGATAGTAGTCTCTGACACATGCACCACTGCTTCCTGAAGAGTGATTCTCATCTGTTGGATGGGCGTTTGGGGCTTTTTCTTTACCATAGTGAAGATTCTTCTGTCATCGGCACTGGAGGACTTCCTTGGCTTACCAGTCATTTTGTGATTACTGAGCTCATCAGTGCATTCTTTCTTCTTTATGATATTCCAGACAATGGGTTTAGATAATCCCCTGAAACACAAGAGTAAATTAAGGAAAATTTTGTCTTTGTCTCAAACATTGCGGAGGGCACTGTAAGTCCTTAAACTCTTACTACTAGTCTTCCTACTCTCTATTATTTTTAGCAGGAAAGCCACAGGTACTTCTACAAATAAAATAATGCAGGCAGTCTAGAATTAGTAAAAAAAAATCAATGAGTGCTATGTAAAGGTGATATGTTATGTGTCACAAAGCCACTGCAGATGATTCAGAATGCAGTGCATGTGTGGTGTTCAGCCAGCCAAGTTGGACATGTGCCACTCCTCTTTTCAAATCACTACATTTGTTTCCTGTAGCAGCACATATTAAGTTCTAATCCTTGATGCTTGCCTAAAGAGTAGTCAACAGGTCAGCACCTATGTATACCTATACTCCTCCTCAGCCACTGAGGACTGCTGTTGAATGGCGTCTGGTGATGCCACCTCTCAAATCTCAATCCAGACTCATTAATAGCTCCTAGTTGGTAGAAAAAGATACCCCTCCACTCCATTCCAAATTGTGACCCCTCAATGTGTTTAAGAAGGATTTTAAAGACTCTCTTGTTTGGTGAATTTCTGACTAAAATTTTTCTAACCTAGGAATTGTAACCTGCTTGTATTTTGTTCATAGGTATTCACTTGCGATGATCAATTTTGTAACCTTGCCCTTTAACATTTGCTGACACACAATTCTCCAGACTGATGTTTACTCAGTTATGTCGACCTCTTTTGTAAGTTGCTTTGAATAAAAGCATCTGCTTAGCAAATAAATATAAATGTAAATAATAATCTTTTTAGTCATCTTTCAAAGGTTCTGAGGGGTCTCCATCTAGTACATTAAATGGGGCCACTTAACTGAAAGGAAAGCCTTACCTGCTGCTTAAAAGGGTTCAGACTCCTTCAATACAGTCATTCCCTAGCAAGTTGTTTGACACAGGAGGAAATATGGTAGCTCTCTGCAGATCTCACCATACAGCATATTCTTTCATGTCAGCCTTAATATCCAAGTCCCTCAAGGAATTGTCTAAGCATTTTAGGACAATCCCACCTCACATGGCAGTGCAGATACTGCTGAACATCCTCTTCTGGCCTGTCCCTCACCACTTCATAGCACACACCTAGTGACACTCCCTGACTTATGTCAGATAATGAAGGCCTAACTTTCACAGACTAGTATTTTGTTTGTGCTTTCTAGGAAATGTTTATCTCGTTCTTTGCAGATACTCATCTTGGGGATACAGGTTATTTCCTTTGAGTGATGAACTTGTTGAAAGGTACAGTAATGTAAAAATACTAAAAATAATGATCAATTTCCCTGTGGCTCCTCATTGCTACTGAAGCAGAATTAGTCATCCAAAGATGTGAACTGAACACAATACATGAAGAGTAAAGCAAAAGTTACCATTGTCATCTTTATCCTCACTAACAGCATGTGCAATCCTCATATATAAAAAACTCTCTTATTTCATTACAAGTGATAAAAAGTCAGGAAATTCTTGCTTCAGAAGTGCATGCAGTCTATTCTAGTAGCACAAACATTAGTATTTGTACATACTCTACAATGCAGATTGCCAACTTTAACTGTAACCAAATCAAACATTGTTGAAAAATGCTGAACTACTGTTGTTTAACCAGTGCAATTTTATTATTACTCTTTATTTAGCAGGTGACTTCTTCTAGCTTACTTACTCTATAACCTCAACTGTCATTCTTGTGATTTGATGTATTTTCTAGATATACTTTCTAAAGATAAACTAAATAATAATCTAAAGTTCCCCATTTGATGTACAGAAGACTCGCCACCCCCACGCCTCTAACTGTGTACCAATAACATGATGATCTATGTATCATAATCTAAGGACGCATCCACATTATTGAAGCAAGTTATCCTGCTGGCCTGGGCTGATCTCTTCATCGGTCACTGACTGCTTTTAGTCCAGCAAGATGAAGGCCTATGTGAGTGGTCTCTAGCATTATTATTAGATTACTTCATCCTTTTGGCTGAGGTCAGCCCTGCAAAACCGGAGTAGAACCATTTATTAAGTGCTGTACATCTTTCTCTATGAATGATGGTAGGAAGTTAATTAAATGCTTAAAGTACAGAGATTTTTCATTGTGATTTAAATTTACCAGGAGCTATTTACACTTGCTGCCGATAAAAGTAGCAGAGACTGGAAGAATAAAAAGAAATCTTCACTCTGCGGACCAAAGCAGGGATTAAGAACTTTGATACAAAGTGGAAATTATCTTTGCCATCAGGATATTTTGAAAATAAATTCTTAGATTGTTGAGGCACCAACACTGCTAGAATGTCAACACAGAAGAAGAGATGTCTCCTGTAGTTATCAATCAATCAGTCAGGTAATTTAGAGTGTCCTTAGGGGACATCTCCAAGGCTCTTGCACGTTATGCTATACCAATTTGAGTCAAGAGAGGGTGCTGTTGCTAACACCCACGCCCTTTCCAACTGTAGTTCTGAAGGGCAAGTTCTGAAAAATGTCTGCCCCTCCTGTAAAACCCGATATATATATTGGCCACCCCTGGGAGTGACCGTACCAGCTCAACAGCAGTAAGAAACCTTCTTGAACCACAGCTGGCACTGTTTATTTTTTATTATCTTTATTTCATTTTTTTAAACCACTAAATGGGGTTTACCATCTCTTCACATGGTCCTTTTGTCTGTTTTTACAACAACTATTAACTATGTTCATCACTATAATTTTCTTTAGAGACAAATAAGATTTTAGTGCCAAAACATATTGAGAACTTGTGTGCAATAATTAAAACTTATTCAAGTGGACAGAAGAATGCAATATTGACAGTGTGGGAGGTCATCTAGTTGACTCAAGGTTGTTAGGGAAGAAAGTGGAACAAAAATGGGAAAAGCTAAAGGACAGATAGAAGGGAAATGAAAAACCCATATGAGAAATCTTTATCATACTGTGATGGGTGTAATTGAGGTAACTTGTGAGAGAAAGAGGACAGTAAGGTTTGCTAAAAAGCAAGAACACCTCTATAGCAGCCCTTACTTTCATCCCTAGTCAAAAATCAGGGACCATGTTGCCATATAAAGGAAGAGGCTAGGGAGGATTAGAATAAGAATATCTGTTTCACTCCAAAGGTTTGTTTTTGTTAAGCAGAGTAAGGCAGATAATCAAAAGAGCAATGTCATTTAGAGATTTTCAGTACATTCACACACTGCCTTTTCTACACATGCATCATTTTAACATGGATTTTAATAGTTGTCCAACGAGTTATTTAACACTTTCTTACTGCACTATGCAAATTAAATACTTTTGCTATGAAACTGCAATTTTCAGTCTTGCAATAAAATGAAACATTAGATTGCTGAAATCAAAATAATCTGTCAATCTTTCATTAAAGAGCCAGAACTGTGTATATTTTGTGTGGCAGGGTGCATTGCATGGCAGTGATATAAGGGAGACCATAAACTCTAATGAATATAAAAGTTTAGCTTTCTTTTTACATAAATCACACTGATCAGAACAGATTCACAAAATAATTAATCAAAGAGTAAGCTTATTGATGAATAGGTGCTGCTTGTCAGTCCGTCATTTTAGTGTTGCTTTCATTGCTGCACTTTAATAACCTAATAACATTCCTATTAGAAAATGTCATTCAACTTCAAAATTTCAAACATAAAATACCATTTGAAAAACTGAAGGTCAGTAGTAAAACATTTTAAATATGAGTATCTACCCAAAAGAGATGCTGGTCTTGCAATTTAATCCTAAAGGTAATCACCACATGTAAAGAATTCACAGTTAAGCTGCAATATTTCAGAAAGTGTTTTATTTTACCCACTGTTGTTGTCTCCTCAAAACATACAGTCAGTATGTTTGTCATGCCTAGCATCTCTCTCATCTTAAACTGGGAAGGGAAGTCATTTCTATAGCTGCACCTATTTTATGAAAATCAGTATGTTCTGTTTTTATATTCAGATAATAATTAAAATAATTTATCCAGAAGGGGTTGAAAGAATAGGTCACTACCTTCTTACCATACTATATGGTACAGAGTAAACACTTTCATATAGTGGGGGTGTAAGCTATTGATATTGTGATGGACGGCCGGCAGCTCAACCCAGCCGACACCCCCAGGACGCTAGATGGCGACTTCCCTGCAGCTTAGCGGTGCCCCAGATTCCCACAGGGCACTATGGGTTATGGAGTTCGGCTTCACAGCCCTGCTGGGTACCGTGGGTGCTGCCAGGGGACGCTGCAGGGAGACACTGGAACTTCTGTTTCCCATATAGCCCAGAAGTACTCCCAAGTCATGGGGACAGAAGTACTTCCGGGCTGAAGAAAATACAAGTCTCCATCTAACCCGGAAGTGCTGAGGAATCACACGGATGAAAGGACAGAAGCACTTCTGGGTCAAGGACTATATAAAGGACTAGTGGAGACCCAGCAGGGGAGCTGGAGTTGGGAGGGAATGTGACGGAGCTGCTGTGAGGAGAGAATTGTTATAATTATTGCATTGTTATTATAGTTATTGCCTGTTTGTTGTGGTGGAGGTGCTTTTGGGCACTATAGAAAAGAAGTAAAAATATTCTTAGTACTTTTAACCTGTGTCCAGTGTGTTTATCTGTTGGGGAAAAGGTGAGCAATAGTGCCACCTAGCGTCCACTATCACAATATACATTGTCACACACAAATGATTAGGGCTTGACTGATTGTAATTACCCTCCAAACCAGGTATTGGCTTTTCTCTTTCTCCCCCTGCAGAAAGGATAATTGACAGACCCTCCACTGATGATGTCACTTCCATTTTGTAGCCAACTGAACCTGCCACTTTCGCCTTCCAGCACTTAAGACTGGCTACTCCGCCACCTTCAGGCAGTACTTTTTTTGACTCCATTTGACTACTTGGCAGATTATCACGCAGTTCTTTACCTTCTACAATATATGGGATGGATCCCCAGACCTTTATCTTTGAGATTCAGTTTCATTTAAGTCCAGGGAAGAAGCAGTGGGAAACTGAAGGAGCGAGGTGAGGAGTGAGCACACTACTGGGAACCAATGGGACAGCAGGGACTCAAGCCTTAGAAAAAGCTTGGCTGTGCCTGTCAGTTATGCGTCTCCTTTGCTGCAAGATCCCCTGTGGGATAAGCAGTAAGACGTCGGTTTTAGAAAGGATGCAGTTGAGACTGAGTTTTTAAGGAATGTTTCCTGCCTTAGAATTTTTAACCTCATTTTATTGAATTATTTATTTGGATTGTTTTTAACCTCCAAAGTTACCCTGTTTTTTATTTATTTATGAAGGAACTTTGAATGCACTGCACTATTTATTTGATTTTAATACAACCACTTGAACACTTTTTGCACCTACCATTTGTTGCATGTGTCCTCATTTGCCCAGTTCATCACAATGATGACTATAGACGGTGTCGGGTTGAAGAAGCACCCAGAAGTGAAGAGGGAGTGTGGGGCAACCCAGACTGTCACAAATGGTGGCAGCTGTAGGATTCAAACCCACTCATTCTGAGACATTGGAGTGACCCATTGTTCAAGTAACTCTCCATGTAAGATCGAGGAAGGGCAGCAGGAGTCAGAGATGGGGGGCTCAATGACACAGACAGCAGCAGGGACCCAAGCCTAGGAGAAAAGGTTGGCTGTGCTTGTCGACAGAAGTGTAAGCAGAGGAGCTTTCAGTTTTAAAGACTGCACCGGGGTCTGAATTTTTTAGAAACATTTCCTGCCTTGGGATTTAACCTTATTTTAAGGAATGATTTATGGATTTGGTTTTAACCTTCCACATGGACACTGTTTTATGGGATCATTTAGTAAGACAGCAGTTACGACTAAATTCCCAACTGTCACGGTTGAGTCCAGCACCTGCTAAGCCAAAGTGCTCCCTTATTTATTGAATTTCATATACAAAAATTTACAGTATATGAAAATAACTGAAGAAAGAAGATGACTGTTTATATGAGAAAACAACTTTTCATAGTGCTCTTCCCTAATTCGTAAATAAAATATTTCCTTAAATAAAGAGATTGAAAAATTCCTGCATCAATGACATAATTAGCCTTTTTTACCACTCATCTGCAAATATCCTCTTCTGTAAATGCTTTTTTAGTTTAGAGAGCTAGACTAATGGAACAATAACTAAGAAAGATAGAAAGAAAAATGGAATGGAGAGAGAAATAAAACAAAATAATAGAGAAAGCATGAAAACACACAGAGTCAGTGCCAGATAGATGATCTGGAAAGTGGTAAAAGACTATAAAACATTTTACATGCAAAGGAATAAAAATAACTGTGGAGAGAGAGTAATAAAGTTCAGTATATGTGGTAAAGTAATGAAGGAATGGCTGGAAAAGAATATTTTACGACTGCCCCTGAGTTTAAATGACTTGTGAGTTTCATGCCCAAGGCCACTTTTTATAATAAGCGCAAATATACAAAGGCTATTTTCTTTTTTGTTTTATGTCAGCTCTTCGGATGCTATCTGCTATATACTAGTCATCATTGTTATGATCTTATGAGAATGCGTTCTACAGAAAAATATAGGAAAGGAGGCAAAACAGTGGATATTCCCACTTATGTATTTAAGAGGCATAGAGGAACTGTCATTTAAAAGCGCATGGTTCTGCTACATTAAACCAATAGTGTCAGGCTCCAGCCTCTCACTGCCAATTGTTAAAAGAAATGAAATTCAACCAACTTTGGAGAAAGCTGTAGTGAAGGGATGGAAAGACAGATAGCTGTAAAAAAATCTGCAAAACTAAAATATTTCTTTCTAATGTAAGATGGACTCAAACATAAATCAGTACTTCTCTAATGGTACTCCTAAAAAACATGCCTGTTGAACAATGTTGTTGTCATTTATGAAATCAAACACTCGTAGCCATTATCCACAAAAGCACTGCACTCGAGAATACCATTAAAGAATTATCATAAAAGTGCAGACTCATTAATTTACAACGCCTTCTAAACAACCTCAAAGCTGACAACATTGTTTCACTTCAGTTGTGTTTTTCTGCATTTCTGTTTGTTTGCATGTGAACAATGAATTTTCTAGAATCTACTAATTATCTACATTATAAATTGGTTATTGTACTGTTGCAGTTTCACAAATCTGCTCCAGAGAAATATGTCATGTTCAGCATGGCACTCAGTACAGAGGCTTCACTTGAGCAGCATAACAGTAAGACAATCATAAAAGTGTGCAATTCAAATTGATTTAAACCTGAAGTTTCTCACAGTCAGTACTTCATCCAAACTGAGTTTATTGCTAGGAATTAATTTGTCATAATTAGGTACTTCACGACCTATAATTCTAAGGTGCTACACTTTCCCAGATTTACAGCCTTACAGATAGAATCCAGCTGAACAAAATCACTGCCATATGTCTTTATGTAAAAAATGCAGACATGATGAGATAATTAGTTAATAAATAACCAATTTAAACATTGATGGAAAGTTTGTTGAGTGCCATTTAACATAGACTAGCTGAGTCAGGTTTTTGGAAGGACTGTGGGGATGGCTTTGAAGGATAAAAAAGGAGAGTTAGACTGATAGGGAGGACAAGGGGAGAAATGAGTGAAAATGAGTTCATGCTCCCACTGCTACTCGGGGGTCCGATGAGTAATCCCTTTATGTGAGTTGTATGTGTCTCATAAGCTTTTATGCTTAGATGGGTTTTTGTTCTTTCCAAAATAATTCTTGGTTATTTCTATTTTGTTTTTGTCACGTATGCCTTCCCATAATGTTTATGTCCATACTTTATATGTTTAATGTGTGAATCTCAATCTTTAACCTCAACTTGTAAAAGTTCTTGCTGATTTTCTTGTGGTTTGTCATAAAAGACTACCTTTAGTTTTTGCCTAATGTCAGGAAAAATTCAGTTACACTTTCAAAACAGCATAACACTCTAGTGTACTCTTCAGAAATACAAGAAATTTCTTTGAGTTTACATTCTGAAGTTTATTATATTGGACCACAAACCTGAACTGAATAAAAACAAAAACATTATAATAATATTTGCACAGTTAAAACAATGAGGCTACCATCTAGCATCCTTCTGTTGTACACAGTACTTAGGGCAGTTTAAATAAAAAAAAAAAAGCTAAATTAATAAAATGAAAAAATACCAATTGGAGTATCCCTGTACACAATATGGAGCCCCACATTGATTTCAGAGGCAGCACACTTATTCAGGTGAACTAGAAGGAAGTGTTTAATTTTGTTAGTTCTGTTACCTGTGTGATTGCTGGAGAGAATATAATATTGGAAAAGCATATTTTGATTTTGGAGCTGTATATTTATACAGGCCTCTTCAAGTTGACATGTAAGGGATTTGTGGGATAATATCCTGTTGAGAGTGCTTCTGTGAAACACACTGAGTCAGCAGTTGGTGAAAAAGTGGCATATTACTTGATCTGTGTACAATGCACTGAAACCAAGAAATCCTTTTTTTTCCAACACTTAAAAGATTCTCACTGACATTTTGAATTGTAGCAGAGGGAGATCCTCTAATTTGATGTGGTGATTATCACAACAGCTCGGTGTTTCATGAAGGTGTCACATATGCGCATCAGTGGACCATCCTCTGGGCTCTTCTGAGGTATGTACTTGCACTCTGGGTCGGGAGAGGGTGCTGGCACTAAATGCGTTCTTTGTTTTTCTCTCTGCAGTGCCGAGAAATCACCCAGTGAGGATAATTGACTTGCTGCATATCCTGTGGTTCCTGGCATCACTCAATATGAGAACGCGCCGTAGGATGGAGCTCCTTCCCACCATGATTATCATTGGCTTGCCAACAGAGAAAAAGGTTCCTCCCGCTAGGACCCTGTCTTTTATATGTTTATTGCCATCAAGCACTTGTTTTTGATTGGATTATTTCCTAATCAAACAGGGATTTCTGGGTTGATGCCCCAACATTTTTTATTTGTGGACCTACAGTTCCTTCCAACAACCACAAAGGTCATATCAACCTGTAGTCTATGATTTGCAGACTACTATTCATGTGTTACCCAATATAACCCTTTAAATAAAACTGAACCAAATACAACAAATTTAAAGGGGTTGCAGTTTAATATTTAATTGCTGTTTACATTCTGTTTTTTATATCTGGGTGCATAACGTGATTTTATTTAATGTGCATTCTGACTGTAAGTTTAGTTCATCCATTTTTTAATCTGCACCCTCTTCAGTGGTTCTGTTTAGGTCAAATGAATCTGCATTTGCTCAACAGCAAAATAAAATAAATAATTGCATACTTTGCTCCACGTTCCTCCAAAAAAAGATTAAAAATGATATTACAAAGAAATAACAATCACAAACCTTAACAAACTTACAACAGAGAAACTATACATTAATAAAGCACAAAGTACACAAAACCCAGACAAGACAATAAGTGGTACAGGCTTTTTTACTCCTGTATTTCATCAGACATTCAGATTGTTAGCCTTGATTATACTTAGACACATTTTGGATTGAATCTACTGATTCCATTCCAGTAACAGTCTGATATGTTTTCACCACCAACTGCAATAGCTCTCTTTCATTGTCCTACTCTTGTATCAAACTCTGATATGCATGGTAACCTTCTTCAGAAGCTGATAAGTAATTTCTATAGAACTGATGAATACTTATACAGTATACACACATTCTTGAACTTGTATACATACATACATACAAAGTTATATTCTCTAAGCCATATCCCAATGCAGTTCAGGATCATAGAGGGAGGCTGGAGCCATCACATTCAGGGTGAAAAGCGAGAGATAACCCTTGAGAAGGTGCCATTCTCTCCCAGGTCACATATATGAACTAATTGAAACTCTGTCACACTGCTCCAATTTAGACTACCCAGTTAACCCAACATATATGTTTTTGGCGAAGTCCATACAGACATCCAAGAAAGGCATTCAAAACCTAGGAGAATGGATCCATGAAACAGAAGCTCTAAGCACCATGCCAGTTAGTTCTTGTAGAGACATTCTAGTGTTAGATAGATAGATAGATAGATAGATAGATAGATAGATAGATAGATAGATAGATAGATAGATAGATAGATAGATAGATAGATAGATAGATAGATAGATAGATAGATAGATAGATAGATAGATAGATAGATAGATAGATAGATAGATAGATACTTTATTAATCCCAATGGGAAATTCACAAGTGTTGCAGCAATACTAGGAATTGTGTCACCATGCCACAGAGCAGTCAAATACAAGTAACTGACAAACTCTCTGTATCAAAACTTTTCAAAGATTTTCATTGGAATGTATAAACTAACCCTTAAACAGACTAATAGCATAGAATCCAAAATTCTATGCTATTGAGGTAGAAGCCGATAAAAATAACTTGTTTTTTGACTTTAGAATAAGTGTATGGAATTGCCACAACAAGTTTTAATTAGCTCTTCTAGTTGTTTTATGGCAAAAGTAATAAGTGGAAAGGACTATTTTTTGTTTTGTTCAGTACTGCTCTGTGTACATACTGTATATGTTTAAGTATTTCACTCTGATTATAGGAACAAATTGCCCATTTGAAAGCATCCTAACTATAAAAATAAAATTAAAAATTGGAAATAGCTGTTTGTTTTATGTTTGAAATCCCTAGTTTTATTTGGTATTTGTTAGTAATAAGCAATATAAATGGAGTAACAGCCAGAAGTAAGTCCCCACATCACACAAACCCATTTGTGTGTGTTTTTAATTTGCTTATTTTGAAGTATATAGTGAAAAAGCTGACCACATAGAACCTTCAAAATAAATCAGCTAATAGATTGCACTGTATGTGTATCAGGTATAGGCTCAGCAAACAAAGTAGCTCAAATGGCCATACTAATCATCTTTCCTTCTGAAGACAAGTAATCTGTTTCCTCTGCTGCTCGACTTTTAAAAATTGATACCGTTAGCGGCAAGCTTTAAAACTGTCTCTTTGAATTAAGAGCGCCAGGCATCAGCAGCAAAGCACAAAGCAGCTCCGCTTTGAATTCTTCCAGAAGGTACACTGAGTTGTGAAAGTGCCTCTGGATGTCTTTAGTCGCACATTGCCCTCATGTTCACTGCAGGTAAACAAAACACTAGGCTGGCTTGCTTCAGATAATTCACTCTGGACTTTTTACATGAAAATGTTTTTTGGATGTGAGTTAAATAATAATTCAAAATTGTATTTCAGGTTTTGAAGAGCTCATTTAAATAATAAGAGGCAAGAAGTGTAAGTATGATAGAGTTAAACAAGTTAACCGGCTTTACAGAAAAGAGAAAATGCTACACTGTAAAGCTGGTATCAACAGCACTGCAGAATTACTTAGCAGTGGCAGTTAAAAAGGACTGCGCCCTCCACAGAGAATTTCAAGTGTTATGGGCTGTAATGTAGTTCTACTGGTGTGCTGGTTGTTACTGTGACATTTTAGTAGCTAGCTAGTAACATCTGAGATGAATAATATAGGCAATCTGAATGTGGTTCTGGTAAAAGGGAGCTTCAGAGAAGAAACCCCATGGACTAGTTGGGAATTTAAAGAAGTTGTCAGGCTCAGGAGGAGCATATATGCTGATGATCCTGATAACAGATGACAAGAGAACAGAAAAGTAGCAGAATAGGAAACCTTAGATTTTACCACAAGAAAAGGGTAGTTGAAAGATAGCTTGCCATGTACACACTCATATTTAACCCATCTGCATCTGTTGCACATTCTACTGTTTACTTTACAAAAACATTAATTGGAGCATAAACTGTAGTTAGCAGAAGTCATTAGTGTTTCACAGTTATCAAGAAAACAGAGGAGAAGTCAAGCAAATAATGGTGCTGTGGGTGTCAGAAAGGTCTAAAACAATTCAATCCGGACAGGACTATCCTCCACAAGGTGAACTACAATTTAGTTTGATTTTTTCATTTTTTTATTATTTATAGTACAGGCTGATAGGATTACAACAAATGTACAAGAACATATAAATTACAATGTTAATGAAAATCTATACTATAGACATATGCAGGCATTATCTGATATAATTAAATACAAAGTACACCAACACATTTTTAAACTAATTAATATACATGGATCTTAAAACCATATGTCCATTAATATGGTAAGTTAACAATGGAGAACAGCAAAACAAAATCTGCAATCAGCAACATCCATCAAGAAAAAAAAACCCTCTGCTGGTTTCAGGATTTGATGTAATGCAAAGTCATAGTCAAAGTTAGACAGAGTCAAAGTTGTGGACACCTAGTCCTTCCCCTCAGGGGCCTCCCATATTATAAAAGATTTGTGGTGGGCAGTATAATAAGATGACAAGATCTTTTGCATTGTTGGAATCTTCTTTGGATTCCAAGGCTTCAAAATATATTTGGTGTCTCTGTCATGAGCAGAAGAACAGCTTGGCAGTACAGCAGTTGCACCAAGTGAAAAAGCAGAATACCAAGTAGAGAAACAGAACAGAGGAAGGTCAGTAAGAGCTACATTTATAATTATTGTTATGCTTATACTATTCTACAACTGACTAGCAAACAGAAATTCAACAAGCACAGCTAATCATACTGTATATGCTAGACTAAAGTGGTGAGTCTTCAGCCTGGATTTAAAAACTGAGAATTATGAGGCATCTTTTATACTCACAGATGGAGAGAAGCTAAAAGCTGTATCTCCAACTGCTGTTTTATTAAGCCTTCAAACCTTGAGTAGACTTGCACTTTGAGGTCATAATGTGCACACTGGTTTGTATCTAATGATAAATTCAAGTAGGTAAGCACAGCTTTGACCATTTAAGTTTTATATTCAAGAGAAACGATTTTGAAATCAGTCCTATATTTAACTGGAACCCAGCAAAACAACTTAACAGGAATGATGAGGTTTTACTTCTTAAAGCAGTTCTAGTAGTGATTCTTGCATCAGCTTTTAGAATGATTCAAACAGCCCATGAATAGTGCATTGTAGTAGCTAATTTTATTAGAAACAAAGACATGAATTGTTTTCTTATTATCCTTCATATTTAGAAGCTTAATCTTAATTGTTCGACGTTGTTTAAACCGGAAAACAGATTTTAATGTTTTAGGTTTTAGTGTGTGTTATAAAAGAAAGACTGGTGTCAAAAACAGTGCCCAAGTTGTCTGGTAATTCAGTAAAACCAATGTTCAGACCTGCCAAGTTAAAAGCCACTGTTGTAATCTGCATGTTCCATTCAGTTAATGACATTTTTCCTTTTTTACTCAAAGTCTAGTTGTGTTACCTGTCAAAGATGGGTAGAAATATAAATAATCAATATAAACTTCATGTTTTTATTTAACACATGGGTTGTCGATTTGGTCTGACACAGTGTTTCTTAAACTACGGGTAGAGTGATATCTGAACCTGGGTTGTGAAGAGTTGTGAATCACAATAACATCAAATGGGTGATTCTCCAAGGGGCAAAAGGATGTCGATCAACAGTGATTATTCAAGAGGGACCTGCCCCCCTCAGGACAACAATTCTACAAGAGGAATGAATCCCATGGATGACTCTCCACAGTGATTGTGGGACACAAAAACGCAAAAATGGCAAAACTGGGTCACAAGAAAAAAAAAAGTTTAAGAACTACCGGTCTGGTATAATAACACGCACCTAATCCCTTTCCCTCATGGCGACTTTTTCCTCTTTGTATAGAGCCTCCCCTTTTTGATGCTTCCTCTTATCATTGTTCAATGAACGGACTACTCTTATACTTTGCAGGGAAAATGGTTGCCGCTGCATTGGCTTGGTTTAGCGACTCTAGACTAGTCATGTTGGGGCTTTGGTGTTCTGATACGCACATCGATTTATCCCTATTTTCACTCATCCATTTTCCACCACTCAAAGCTACCACTCATTAGCATTACAGTTATAAGCCTTGTTTACATAACCTGGGTAGGTGTAAGAAAGTCACTGCCCCATTGCTGTTGCCGGCATATAACATCAGACAACAGAACAGGCCAATAAGACCAATTTTTTATTTCTAGGCCATTATTTAATATTTTATTAACATTTTAATTTTTTTCACCCTTCTTCTACATGTTTTGCCTCCTTTAAAATTTTTCTTTCTAACCGTAGGAACCAGAGAGATGCACAGATGCACTGACAGACAGACATTTGTCATTTTATTAAGGTATACAAGTAGATATCATCCATCCATTCTTTTAATTCAGAGACATAGTTATTAAAGGAAGCCGCAACAGAAATGCCATTTGGTCTGATAGAATAGTACAGCTGTGTAATCTCTGCATATAAATTAATAGTATGTTTTTAATGGTATCTCCCTTCAAGCAAGTAAAATGAAAACAGTAAAGGCCCAAGTCCTGAGAACTGAGAGACACCATATCTAATTTCTGAAGATAATCATGAAGTACTATCAACACATTGATAAAAGTAAAACTAAGTTATGCAAAGATACTGAGTATGTTTTAAGTCTACTTAAAACAATTCAGTGGACAAAGGTGTTAAGGGCTGTGATTAAATCTGGAACATAATAATTGTAGCATTTTCTTCATTACCAATACAAGTTAGCTCTGTTTCTATAGTTTGAACTGTGTGTATAAGCCAGATTGGAACGTCTCCGTAAAATTTAAGGTGAGACTGAAGCTTCTTTTTCAAGTTCATCAGAAAAGAAAAGGAAATTTTTTAAATACATGTAATTTTTAATTAAGCATTTAAGAATATAAGAAACTTGACAAATGAGAGGAGACCATTTAGTCCATCAAGATTGCTTGTTTAGCTAATAGCTAAACTGTCCCAGTTTATTTGGGTGTTACTGTGACTATTTTAAACATTGGTCTGATAACTGACAATGTTGGTGCAGCAGGAGATGTTCTAATCAATAACAAACATTTGATAATATTTAGAAAAAAGCCAAGCAAAATGACACCTTTTATTGGCTAACTAGAAAGATTACAATATGCAAGCTTTCGAGGCAACTCAGGCCCCTTCTTCAGGCAAGATGTAAGTGCATCTATGTGTGTATATGTATGTATGTATGTATGTATGTGTATATATATATATATATATAAAAAATATATATATAAAAAATATATGTGTATATGTATATATAATATATCTGTATATGTGTGTATATGTGTGTGTATATGTGTATATGTATATATATATGACAGCAACACTCATAACAATGACAACACAATTACATTGACAATCATGTTACGTTATTTTTAAAATGTTTCCTTTACTTTTTCATAACCTCTTTAACACACTACTTCTCCGCTGCGAAGCGCGGGTATTTTGCTATATAATATATATCTGTATGTGTATATATATATATATATATATCTGTATGTGTATATATATATATATATATATATATATATATATATATATATATATATATATATATATATATATATATATATATATATACGAGCTGTATATACCCGGCGTTGCCCGGGGCAGAAGTAACCTAATCGGTCAAACACTTACATATATACCAAAGTAAACCTAATCGGTCAAACAGCTTCATATATACAGAAGCGAACCTAATTGGTCAAACAGTTATGCATGTGCAGAATGATTTTACAAACATTATGCGTGTTATCAATCATTAAAAAGAAAAGATTGAGGAACTGTTCTTCTATATGTGATGAAGCCACTAATAAGACAGATTTTTTTCAGGACCCAGCTGTTTCATAACTAAACTACTGCCACCCCAAAGTAATGCCTAATAGTGGTTTTTGGGGGTAGCTGTGGAATAAAAAGGGTGTTTTTTAGTCAGTAAGAATCTGACAGTACCCTTCAGTACGGGCTGAAGGGTGCCTATGTAAGGTTTTACATCCTTCCCGTATGGAAAAAAAAACATACTAAACTTTTTTTTCATCATTACAGATAATCTCAGTCAAATCGAAGTACGCATTCTCAATTTATTTTTATCTAATTTTTACTTTTTCACAAAGCCATCCCATGCCAATTTGTATGAATAAACTTTTGCTAGAGAGTTAGCAAAAGTTTATTCATGCACATATTTTAATACGGATAATCTATCTCTAATCAAGGTTCTCATTTTCATTATAATTTAAAATAATAATAGATACTCATTTTTTTCTTCTGTTTTAGAAAAACCAATCTATGCCACCTACGTCTTAGTCAAGTCAGCTTCATCCAGCTTCATCACATATAGAAGAAGAGTTCCTCAATCTTTTCTTTTTAATGATTGTTAACACGCATAATCTTTGTAAAATTATTCTGCACATGCATAACTGTTTGACCAATTAGGTTCGCTTCTGTATATATGAAGCTGTTTCATCGATTAGGTTTGCTTTTGTATTTATGTAACTGTTTGACCAATTAGGTTTGCTTATGTATATAGATTAGCTGTTTGTCCGATTAGGTTCGCTTCTGTATATATGAAGCTGTTTATCCGATTAGGTTCGCTTTTTTTATATATGTAACTGTTTGACCGATTAGGTTTACTTTGGTATATATGTAAGTGTTTGACCGATTAGGTTACTTCTGCCCCGGGCAACGCCGGGTATATACAGCTCGTATATATATATATATAGCAAAATACCCGCGCTTCGCAGCGGAGAAGTAGTGTGTTAAAGAGGTTATGAAAAAAAAAGGAAACATTTTAAAAATAACGTAACATGATTGTCAATGTAATTGTGTTGTCATTGTTATAACTGTTGCTGTCTTTTATATATATATATATATATATATATATATATATATATATATATATATATATATATATATTATATATATAATATACACACACACATAAACATTTATATACATATACATATATATACATATCTACATGTACACATGTACATATATATACACACACATACATAAACACACACATAAGACTTACTGAGTGAAACGGGCTTTCATTGACAATCATGTTACGTTATTTTTAAAATGTTTCCTTTTTTTTTTCATAACCTCTTTAACACACTACTTCTCCGCTGCGAAGCGCGGGGTATTTTGCTAGTATATATATATATATATATATACATATACACACATACATGCAGTTTTAATAACACAGAAATCAATATAAACATTAACATCATTATCATATGAGAATATGAAGTAATATATAAGAAGCACATTTCATATAAATATAAATTATTAAACAGTAAAATCTTCTTCTGTAATTTGCTACCGTGGCAATTTGTGTGTCTGTCCAGGATTTTAAATGACCTGTAGCTCGCAAACCGTTGCACCTATACACTTGAAATGTGGTACACATATAGTACGTCACGTCTACTATCCGCTTTATGGGTGATGATTGTTTTAGTCTTTTTATCTTTATTTTATTTTATTGTACAATCAAGTCCTATCTGCGCACATCAGGGCAGCCGTGGGCGGATGCGTATGGTGTATTCACTCGATGTTATCGTGCATTGCGCTGTCAGTGGTATTTTGATAAAAGAATTTGAACAACATATAAGAAGCGTATAAATTATTAAACAGTAAAACATTAACATTTAAGAAGTAAAGTTACATTAAGTACTACTGCTGTGCCTTCGGGTATACCTCATTTTTTGTTTGCCCATTACATGCTTAAATGTATACATTTTTTGGTGCACCTACCTGAGAACACGCGACATATAACCGAGCGTGGGAGAAGCATGGATTTTAAACACGCGTTGAGTTGATGTGCTGGTCTCCCTCGTGAAATAACTGGTAATGTTTGACTAAAATCTACAGCGAGTAAAACGACATTAGCTCCTATTTTTTTTTTTACGATCTCTGAGATGTTGCTTTTTTCGGTTCAAGGCTTCATAAGCTCTTTTATGTTGTATGGTGTACTTATCCCAAACCATCATCTTTGAATGTTGCAAGACTTTCGCCTTGTATGTAGATCGGGGTAATTACATTCATTGCATTCCTAGTCTGAATCACAATGTGATTGTATGGGTGGTTACCTGGCACTGTAGGGTTGCCACCCGTCCTTTAAAATACGGAATCGTGCCGCGTTTGAGAATGAAATTGCGCGTCCCGTTTTGAATCAATACTGGACGGGATTTATCCTGTATTTTTTTTATCATTTTTTTTTTAAAGCAGCGTCTCATGCAAATCATCCCACACGCATTTTATGAAGATGCCTCCTTTCCTACTTTTGATTGGGTAATACTTGATGTCATCGTTAGTTTGATTGGTGTTTTTAACTGTCCAGTGAGTAGGGCGTGTCTTTCAACCGTAAGCAGATTTTTTGCACTGGTATCACTGACCTCGACGACGGCGACGTTATACGTCAAAAATAAATTACGATAAATGACGATTTTAGCGATACTTTATTACGACGGCGGCTACATAGACACGATCAAATAAAAACAAAAAAATCAAATAATCATTCTACATTTTCAAAACGTCGAAAAAACGACGGAATGAAAAAAAGGCCCACCCGACGACCCACCCATTCCATTTTTATATATATAGATATATATATATATCTGTATGTATATATATATAGGTATATATATATATATATATATATATATATATATTCACGGCATTCGAAGTCTGTGTCACAATCTGTTAGTGTGGGTGGTTACCTACCAGGTAACGCTTTGTGGTTGGCCAGCAATCTGCTAACATCCGCCACGGTGCCCTCAGTTTGTGAAGAGCAGATCATAGAATGGTTGCAATAGTTTACTGTCAAATAAATGCAAAGAGTACACGACACGTGTTTCGCCCTCATTCTGGGCTCATCAGGTGTACACACTCCACTGCACTCCCTCTCGGGAATCGAACCTCGGACGTCAGCGTCAGAGGCGATGCCCCTAACGTTGCGCCACGGCGTGTCGTTCGTTTACTTGACAGCATGTAGATCGGGGTAATTACATTCACGGCATTCGAAGTCTGTGTCACAATCTGTTATATTTATATATATATATCTATCTGTATGTGTATATATATATATATATATATATATATATATAAAATGTAGTGTGTTATAATATATGTGTATGTGTATATGTATATATATATGACAGCAACACTTATAACAATGACAACACAATTACATTGACAATCATGTTACGTTATTTTTAAAATGTTTCCTTTACTTTTTCATAACCTCTTTAACACACTACTTCTCCGCTGCGAAGTGCGGGTATTTTGCTAGTATTTAGAATAAATGCTGCAGAACAATGATGAAGCTGTTCAGTAATTTTATTGGGTCTTATCTAAGGAGGGATACAATGATGTTTCCTATTTTGTTATCAGTAAAAAACTAATAAGTTGGTCTAAGGACATAGGGTTTGATACTCCAATATGAAGTTCTTGAGATAATTTTGAAAGCTGGGATGTTTTATTACTTAAGAAGCTTATAACATCTGTACTGCTGATGTCTGTAGAGAATTTTCACAGCAAAAACTTCTACCATGAACACAGCCTGGTCACAGATATCTACATAAAGACAGGAAGGATGGTATCAGTGGAAGCCATTCTTCATTTCCACTTTTTTGATTGTGCTGAGTTCTGGATTATTACAAGTACACCATTTACCCAAGTGCACCACCTGTCAAATAGCAGTTCTCATCATTATAATTAGTGATGAGTCTCACACCCGTTACATCTATACTAATTAATAAAAGGCAAAGCCCTCACTGACTCACTGACTGACTGACTGACTGACTGACTGATTCACTCATCACTAATTGTCCAACTTCCCATGTAGGTGGAAGGCTGAAATTTGGCAGGCTGATTCCTTACAGCTTACTTACAAAAGTTAGGCAGGTTTCATTTCGAAATTCAACGCGTAATGGTCATAACTGGAACCTCTTTTTTGACATTATACTGTAATGGATGGCAGCTCGATGGCCGTGGGAGGCAGAGTTGAGTGTCACGTCATCACGCCTCCCACGTAATCACGTGAAAAGACTTTGAACGCAGTAGGGACAAATGAAGGAAGAGCCGCAAACAGCGAAGAACAAAAAATTCATTAAACAATTGAGAAGGGAGCGAGTGAAGCATACAAGCATCTTCATTAGGGAAACAAACCACGGTGTAAAACGTAAGTTTAAATTAAGTTTATAGAAACGCTCCCGCTGCAGATTGCAATAACATATTCGCGAGATAAAAGAACGCAGTAGGGAGAAATGAAGGAAGAGCCGCAAACAGCGAAGAACAAAAAATTCATTAAACAATTGAGAAGGGAGCGAAACAATAAGAATCGAGCGAGTGAAGCATACAAGCATCTTCATAAGGGAAACAAAGCACGGTGTAAAACGTACGTTTAAATTAAGTTTATAGAAACGCTCGCGCTGCGGATTGCAATAACATATTCGCGAGATAAAAGTTTAATGAGAAGACACAAGGTGTAAACGAACCACACGCCGTAGCGCAACATTAGGGGTTTCACATCTGGCGCTGACGTTCGAGATTCGATTCCCGAGAGGGGATGCAATGACTGTGTACGCATGAAGAGCACAGAATTAGGGCGAAACACGTGTCACGTACTCTTTGCATAATTTGAAAGTAAACAATTTCAACCATTCTATGATCTGCTTCTGGGAACAGAAAGAGGGCACGTGGCGGACGTAAGGCGACTTGCTGACCAACCACAAGCGTAATCTGGCAGGTAACCACCCATACAATCAGATTGTGATTCAGAAAACGAATGCCATGAATGTAATTACCACGATCTACATACTGTCAAATAAACGAAACACACGCCGTAGCGTGACAGCTGTGAAAAGGGAGGTTCACAAAAAAAACAGATCCTTAACAAATTGTTATGGGTATATTTTCGATCCGTTTAAAAAGGTTTTCTTTTCTTCTTAATAAAAAATTAAAAGCAGTACTTCGCCGCAACGAAGCGCGAGAATTTGGCTATATATATCTGCTTCTCGCAATTAAAAGAGGGCACGTGGCGGATGTTAGACAACTTGATGACCAAGCATAAGCGTTACCTGCCAGGTAACCACCCATACAATCAGATTGTGATTCAGACTAGGAATGCAATGAATGTAATTACCCCGATCTACATACAAGGCGAAAGTCTTGCAACATTCAAAGATGTTGGTTTGGGATAAGTACACCATGGAACATAAAAGAGCTTATGAAGCCTTGAACCGAAAAAAGCAAGATCTCAGAGATCGTAAAAAAAAAAAAAGGAGGTAATGTCGTTTTACTCGCTGTAGATTTTAGTCAAACATTTCCAGTTATTCCACGAGGGAGACCAGCAGATGAACTCAACGCGTGTTTAAAATCCATGCTTCTCCCACGGTCGGTTATATGTTGCGTGTTCTCGGGTAGGTACACCAAAAAATGTATACATTTAAGCATGTAATGGGCAAAGAAAAAATGAGGTATACCCGAAGGCACTGCAGTAGTACTCAATGTAACTTTATTTCTTAAATGTTAATGTTTTACTGTTTAATAATTTATACGCTTCTTATATGTTGTTGAAATTCTTTTATCAAAATACCAGTGACAGCGCAATGCACGATAACATGGAGTGAATACACCATAAGCATCCGCCCACGGCCGCCCTGGTGTGCACAGATAGGAGTTGATTCTACAATAAAATAAAATAAAGATAAAAAGAGTAATACAATCATCACCCATAAAGCGGATAGTAGACGTGACGTACTATATGTGTACCAGATTTCAAGTCAATAGGTGAAACGGTTTGCAAGCTACAGGTGATTTAAAATCCTGGACAGACCAACGAAAAGCCACGGTAGCAAATTATAGAAGAAGATTTTACTGTTTAATAATTTATATTTATATGAAATGTGCTTCTTATATATTACTTCATATTCTCATATGATAATGATGTTAATGTTGTTTATATTGATTTCTATGTTATTGTAAGTGCATCTATGTGTGTATATGTATGTATGTATGTATGTATGTATGTATGTATATATATATATATATATATATATATATATGTGTATATATATATATATATATATATATATATGTGTATATATATATGTGTGTATATATATATATATATATATATATATATATATATATATATATGTATGTGTATATGTATATATATGATATATATATGTGTGTATATATATATATGTATATATATATATATATTTATATATATATATATATATATATACATATACACATATATTCACATATATATGTGTATATATATATATGTGTATATGTATACCATGTTGGATGGTGTTTTTCGACTCGCGCCTTGATTTAAACTATTGCATGTCTTGGTGGGTTTGCATAGCTTATTGTCAATATCTTTACACCTCTTTTTAAGACTTATTGACTGAAACGGGCTTTCATGAAAAAACTTAGGGCTTTGCTACAGGATACACCCTCCACAAGTTAACGAAGTAAAAATAAAAGGTATATATTTCTGTTTTATTTAAACCTTTTAAGTTCGTATGCATAGCCCCATTTGGCTGTTTTAGTTTTTTTTTTTTTTTCTTCAGTAATATTTAATCTCCTTAAAGAAAAAGAACATATGCATTTTACTTTTTTTGTATCTCTTTAGTAATATTTTAGTGTAAAAGGATAACCAGTATTTAAACCTTTTATGTTACTTTATAAAGTTATTTTACACAATGTTGAAAAATTAATAAGAAAGCTACATATTTTGGCAACTGCTGCTTTAATTTTCAATGAAATGAAAAAAGCTCTCCAAGAGAAAACCTCAATGAAGAAGAAACAGTTTGCACTATCTAAAAAGGAGAAACCCTCATTTATAAAGGTTTGCTGCAGATGACTTAACTGAAAATAAATGAATAGTTCCTATTTGTATAATACATATTTATCTATTTGACTTATGCCTTTATTCCAGCAACTTGCAACATCTGAGGTACAATTTGTTACATTACTTTGGTTTTTTGCAGCACAGGCAGGTGAAGTGACTTCCTCAGGGTCACACAGTGGTGTCAGTACCAGGATTTGAACTGACAAGCTCCGGGTTTGCTGAAATATTACTGAAGAATGAAAAAAAAACGAAAACGGGCAAATGGGACTATGCATACAAATGTCCATCCATCCATTATCCAACCCGCTATATCCTAAATACAGGAGCCAATCCCTGCCAACACAGGGCACAAGGCAGGAAACAAACCCCGGGCAAGGTGCCAGCCCACTGCACGGCGCACACACCCACACACAAGGGACAATTTAGAATCGCCAATGCACCTAACCTGCATGTCTTTGGACTGTGGGAGGAAACTGGAGTACCCGGAGGAAACCCGGACAGACACAGTGAGAACATTCAAACTCCACGCAGGGAAGCGAACCCGGGTCTCCTAACTGGCACCTTTCACTGCGCCACCATGCCGCCCGCATACAAACTTAAAAGGTTTAAATAAAACAGAAATATATACCTTTATTTTTACTTCCTTAACTTGTGGAGGGTGTATCCTGTAGCAAAGCCCTAAGTTTTTTCATGAAAGCCCCTTTCAGTCAATAAGCCTTAAAAACAAGTGTATAGCTAAACTTGCAGCACCGCTATTCAATTACACTTGCCTAACGCCTCTCCTAAGGGGACATACTATGGGATCTGGGCATCCGTCAAAGCACCAATCACAGGCCCGATTAGAAAGCGGGAAGCTGTGATTTGTCGTCTCCCTCTCATGTAACAATCACAGCCCGTGTTACAACGCACTATGTATGTATGTATATGTGTATATATGTTTACATAACCTCTTTAACACACTACTTCTCCGCTGCGAAGCGCGGGTACTTTGCTAGTCATCAATAAATGCAATTTACAGTAGATGACACATTGTTCTTAATTTAATTTACAGTTGTAATGGTAAATTCAGGAACAGGTCGTAGGTAGTTAAGTAGCAATCTGAGATATTTTCATTAAGCAAAGTAGTACTTACAGTTTGAAACTCAACTCAGTAAGTAATATTTATATCCACTGTATGATTATGATAATAAATTGGGCCACTAGCAATCTAATAAACTTCTACCAAGTTTAGCTGGTGAGTAAAAAATGCTAAAAGTGTCAGTTTCCATGTCTATGTTATACTGACAGTAAAATAACAAAATTAAAATTGACGTTGTAAATTGTAGTCAGCTAATGGGCCAAGGTTCAAAATAGAGAGCTAACACGATTGATTGTCAAAACTAAAATGAGAACCAAAAATTGGAATCGAGGAAAACCATGAGCACAGAATGAGCAAAAAGAAAGATTTTTTGAATTGCAGCAAAAGAAGGATTTATCCATCCAAACGTTCTTCTGATGACATAACCATCTATTGCATTATGGTGTGTTCTGGGAACAGTTGCCAGAAAAATGGCATTGGAAAAAGAAAATGGCATCACAGTAAGACATAAACAAAATATGTACTTTTATAATATGCCAGACACAACTCATCTTTTTATATATTCATAATCCTTGCTTGACAAAATACCTAGATGCCATGTGCAGATTGCCAGGAATCCAATTAGAAAAATCATAAATAAATTATAAAAAATAGAAATGATAACATATGTGAATAGAAAAATCCCCCAACAACATTACATAGTCAGAATTGATAGCTATGTCAGATAACAATGAATATGGCCAAAGTGGTTTGTAAATTAGTATTAGAATTTTTCTAGATTCTAACATCTGCCTCAAAGATTCTAAATTCACATAAACTTTTAAACCAATATGTAGTTCATCACACAAAATTATTCAAAGGCCACCTACTCTACCACTGTGTCTTGATTTATGAATAAATCAAAAGTCATTAGGCGCTGCCTCAACTAATGGAATAGTGCCACATTTACCAAAGAGACAGTAAATATAAGATCAAATTTTGTATAAAGTATAAACTTATTCACCAAAGCAGCTTTATTTTCTAATGAAGGAATGTTTAGCAAATGGCACTTCAGACTGCAAATACTTTTCTATTCATTTTGAACTGGTTAACTAAAGTAGGTGCCTCCTGGTAGAGAATCAGATTTTGTTTCTAGGTCTAATTATGCTCTCTATTTTTGATTAGCAATTGATTTAGATTTTGTTAAATGACTCATTGTTTTACTTCCCCTACAACAACAGTTTTGGGTTGCAGACAGAAAATAGTGCTGTGCAAAACAGGCAACGTTCAACTTGCATACAGTTGTATAGGGAAATTCACAATCACAAACTGTAAAACATACTAAAACTTACTAAAATGCTTTTGGCGGTGTGTATATTTTTTGATGTGAAAAATAAGAATATTGCACCCTAAGGCCTTGTTTGCACTTTGCAGACTGTTTAATCAAGACCTCTGTTCTTTTCCACAGCTGAGTGATGCATTTAAGTTTTAGCAAATCCGTTTTTAGGTCCCAACAAAGAGAAAACCACAGTGTGTTTTTTAAAGTAAGTTTTTAGAAGTAAAAAATAACCAGTAAAAGAAAATCTGAGCATATCTCACCAGTTGTAGCACAGTTATATTGCTATCTATGTCCTTTAAAATAGATATAAAAATACTTTTACAGTGGAACCTCTAGTTATGAGTTTAATTCGTTCCAGCACTGAGCTTGTATAGCGAATTTCTCGTATCTAGAACAAACTTCCCCATTGAAAATAATGGAAATCCAGTTAATCCGTTCCGCACCCCAAATATATTAACATAAAAATCAATTTTCCTAACAACTAACACTGATAAATTATATATACTGTAGTCTACCTTTAATAAATAACACTGGTAAATAATATAACTGATTATTAAAAGAATCAAAACAGGTGTCCAAAGTGCAGTAGAGCATTCAATAAATCTTTAAATAAATAATCCTTAAAACAGTTGTGGTGGAGGTTTAAAATACACAAGAATAACAATCCTTTAACACGAGGTTAAAACGTCAAAAGGATGCAGTCTTTAAAAAACAGATGACAATCCCCGGTGCTTCTTCTCTGTTAGCGTCTCACCTGCGGGCTCTGCAACAGGCGAGACACTCTTAATGCAGCTGACCTTCTCTACATCGTCCTGCTTCAGCAGTTTGGCTCGCCTGTTCAGCTCACTGTTCAGCTACACGCGAGCCTGCACTCGCTCGCTCTCTCGCTCTCCCGCACTGCCTGCCTGCCGCAACCTCCGTTCTCTCTCCTCTCTTTTCTTTTACTTCTTCTCCCCCTTAACCGGCTCGCGCTTCTCTATATATGCGGGGAGGACATGGCAGCTGCAGCCCATCAGCCACAGGAACAATCATGGATGTGGGCAGTTTCCCACCTGTGCACTTAAGTGAGAAACGCAGACACCGCAGATCGCGGCTCGCAACTGCTACCAGCCCCCTCGCTAAGCCGCGAGCTATACCCACAGCCTGGCTCGTGGCTCGTTATGCGAGCCAATGCTCGCATTTAGATCAGAAATTTTCGCTCATACTTTCCTCGTATTTTGAATTTCTCGTATACAGAGGTGATCGTATCTCGAGGTTCCACTGTAATACTATTTAAAATTATTATTTATAGTAATAGTATACAAAGCTTTGAATAATCTTGCTCCTTCTTATATTTTGGATTATTATAATAAGTCTTGAGAAAAAGCGTCACAAACATATCTCTTGTGGCTCATTAGTGTATTGCCAGTGATAGGCGGGGTCTCAAACAGTTAATGGGAAAAGGCAGGAGGAGACGTGTCAGCACAAAAACACAAAAACAAAAGTTGGAGTCAAAAAACATAGTAAAAGGTCCTTAATCTGAAAAGAATACTTTCCCTTAACTGTTACTAAATTTTGCTAAAGTGGAAAGATGTACAGTATATGTTAAAAAACAGAACTCAAAAAGAAATGTGCAAAAGATATTTGTAGCCTACCGACTACATCAACTTCTGTATGGACATTGTAGTTCCAGTAAGAACTGTATGCTGCTATGCTAACAACAAGCCATGGATTACAAGTGACATCAAAGGCCTTTTGAACCAGAAGAAAAGGGCTTTTAAAAGTGGTGATCAGCATGAGCTCAAGCACGTGCAGATGGAACTCCGAGTCCAGCTCAGGGCGGCGAAGGAGCAGTACAGGAGAAAGCTGGAGCAGAAGTTGCAGAATAACAGCATGAAGGAAGTGTGGGATGGGATGAAGATCGTCACTGGCTGCAGCTCGAAGCGGGGTGCCACCATCGAGACAGATGTGAAGAGAGCAAACCAAATGAACAACTTCTTTAACAGGTTTGACCACCCTAACCCACTCTCACTCTCACCTCGTAGTACTGCACCCTCCACACATCCTTCTGCTGATACCAGCATAGGAGAGACATCCCCACCCATAATTACAACAGCGCAGGTGAGCTGAGAGCTGAGGAGACTTCGTGCAGCAAAACAGTGGGTCCAGATGAAGTATCGCCACGAGTGCTGAAGGTCTGTGCATCGGAGCTGGGGGGTCCTCTACAGCGCATCTTCAACCTGAGCCTGGAACAGGGGAGAGTCCAGAGGCTTTGGAAAACATCTTGCATCACCCCAGTCCCAAAGGTATCACATCCTAGTGAGCTGAATGACTTCTGGCCTGTTGCTCTGACATCACATGTGATGAAGACCATGGAGAGGCTGCTGCTTCACCTCCTGAGGCCACAGGTTCAACACGCCCTCGACCCTCTGCAGTTTGCATATCAGGAGAAGGTGGGAGCGGAGGATCCCATCATCTATATGCTACACCGATCCCTCTCCCACTTGGACAGAGGCAGTGGTGCTGTAAGAATTATGTTTCTAGACTTCTCTAGCGCCTTCAACACAATCCAACCTCTGCTCCCTAGGGACAAGATGACAGAGATGGGAGTAGATTCATACCTGGTGGCATGGATCGTGGACTATCTTAAAGACAGACCTCAGTATATGCGCCTTGGGAACTGCACGTCTGACATTGTTCGCTGATGACACTGCTATCGTGGGCTACATCAGGAGTGGGCAGGAGGAGGAGTATAGGGACCTAATCAATGACTTTCTTAAATGGTGCGACTCAAACCAACAACACTTGAACACCAGCAAAACCAAGGAGCTGGTGGTGGATTTTAGGAGGCCCAGACCCCTCATGGACCCCGTGATCATCAGAGGTGACTGTGTGCAGATGGTGCAGACCTATAAATACCTGGGAGTCCAGCTGGATGATAAATTAGACTGGACTGCCAATACTTATGCTCTGTGTAAGAAAGGACAGAGCCGGTTATACTTCCTTAGAAGGCTGGCGTCCTTCAACATCTGCAATAAGATGCTGCAGTTCTTACGTAGGAGGCGTGATGATGCGATACGTGACTCCGCCTCCTCCATTAGAGTATATGGACAAAAAACAGGTTCCAGTTATGACCATTACGCGTAGAATTTCGAAATGAAACCTGCCTAACTTTTGTAAGCAAGCTGTAAGGAATGAGCCTGCCAAATTTCAGCCTTCTACCTACACGGGAAGTTGGAGAATTAGTGATGAGTGAGTCAGTCAGTCAGTCAGTCAGTGAGTCAGTGAGGGCTTTGCCTTTTATTAAATAGTATAGATTTATTGTGTAGTGATGGGTTACTTGGAGAAAAAAAAGGAAGGACAGGAATTGGGGGTTAGTATGTTTGAAAGAGACGGTAAATTATTTTATCGAAGGTCGTGCTGATCCCAGCAAGCATCTTGCGGGAGGCAGGAACAATCTCTGGACGGGGCGCCAGTTCATTGTTACCAAGATGCAACTGTGCCCCATTGTTTAATTCATGATTTAATTCATTTCAAATGAACATGATATCAAGTATACATCTAAGTATTTTCATTGAGAGAGAGCTGTAATATCATGAATGTAATGTGTTCTGTGTCCTCTTGCCATAAGAGAAAGCCCATTTAAGAAGCACGTACTGATTCACACACATATAGCACATAGAAAAACACGTACAATATGAAGCATTTAATGTGCTACTTTAGTTATGATGGAATCTGAGAAACTCTAGTAAATTAAGCATTGATTTTAAGATTAAGTTTACGACGTTCTACTTTAATGACAAAATAAACTATAAGACTGAAGTGGACATTTTGACCTTTTTTTCACTGTGCCCCTATTTTTTTTCTTTTCTCTCTGTACCCTAATACACTTCCATATGACACTCAGATGGTGGGCAACAACACTGAAATCAATAGCTATTAAATAAGTTTGCATTGTAATCAGTTGGTGATGTTTCAATGTGAAAACAGTCTGACAGTGGTACTGAAACGCATCATTAAAAGTGCAATGCAAAGAACATGAAAACGTAACATACATTGAAGGAAATGATGGAAATTTTTCAAAAACTCACTAAATTATTTTTCTAATGGCAGCAGCAGGTACTTGTGCTAAGCACTGTTGTAAATAATATTACTTTAGTGAGCTTCAAATCTCAGCTTCACTATTTTATTCAAAAGAGTTAGGTAAATAGATATGGGTCATGTGTTGGGTTGAATGGCTTGTGTTCATCACAGCCATCCTAATGTTTTTGTTCTTATGTTCTTAAACAACCTTACAAAAAAGCAAGCTCCCAAAAAAAGTCAGACATGGCTTAGCAATATTTTGCTTGTCTCGGCTGTACCCTGCATATTAGTACTGCAGGGCCCTGAGTTCTCAAGCAAAACAAGTAAGATCAATTGTCTAAATACATCCATTTTAATAGCAATATATTTAATTTATTTTTGATAAGTCTGGATGAAGTCAAAAGGAAAGATATGCAAGAGAATATTGCACACATATGTTGATATCCCCAGTATTTACCACTTTTGTTCTGTCATTTGTGCTTCATTCTGCAACTTCTCAGTTGAATTGCCCAGTGGCCAAACATCATTCTTTATAAACCAGAAGCCCCACTTTGACACCACTGGTGGAGCAGTCAGTGTATTTCAGATTGGGCGTGTCCAGTTGTGACATTAAACCTCTCTGACCGAGTACTGGGCAGTTTATTTCTTTTACTTGATTCGTTTTGAAAGAAATGAAAGGGCTGCCTAATAATGACACTTGATTTTCCCTGACCAGATGAATAATGTCTGTACAGCTTTGCAGGAGGCATTGGGAAGTGTAAATGAAGACACCAGAAACTTAGATGAAAATATGTCACTTGCAGAATTACTGGAGAATAAGGAAACATGAAAAATGCCTAACTAGTGCTTCTAAATTACGATGATGTTTTTAGTACCCTAATTTAAAGCACTTAAATTTAAATTTTCTATCTAACACAACTGAATGGCAGTCATTTAATCAGTCAAAAGGCCTTTTACTTATACTAATAAAGAACACTACTCTTTAGAAAACAGAATAAGTTAAAGGGATGGCTATTGAAAACTATGGTGTGCGATATATTTTGAAATATATTTACTAAGACATAGTCTGAGAAAAAGTATACATATTTTGATATACATCTTATTTAGTATAATTTTAATGACAAATATTGTTTCAAATATATATTTCTCCCAATACCAAATATTATGTTTCAACATAAATGTGCTGCAGTGCTTCAATAAGGTTGCTTGAAACTGCCCAGAGTAGATATATGCATATTAAACTAATGACACTACTTAAATAAGTGATATTTTTAAAATTGTAGTTTTCCAGATATGTGTGTTTGTGACTGGTAGTGTTTTTTGTTCCTCCCAGCCATGCTGGAAGAATTAAATATAGAATTTTTATTTATTTGACTATTTGTGGATTTTTGCTTACTTCTTTTTTTTGTTTCAGCTGAATACTACGGTGATGACTGTCCCAGTTTTGGAAAGTCCCATAAAGAGGATACCTTTCCTTTCTAGTTGACACACCCACAGTTGCATTTCTAGCGGTTCCTGTATGTTTCAGAAGTAGCACCCATCCACCCCCACTTGAGAGGCATATTTGGAAAGGAAGATTCCACATCCCGCCTGTGGTTTTTCTTGAGTAGGGTAAATTTCCAGCCACCACCAGTGGTCTTTTTGGGCATTCCTTTTGGGGCATGCTACATATGTATATTCTTAACTAGCAAAATACCCGTGCTTCGCAGCGGCGAAGTACTGCTTTAAAATTTTTATTAAGAAGAAAAGTAAACCTTTTTAAACTGAGGGAAAATATACCAATAGTTATTTGTTAAGGATCTGTTTATATACCACATTGTCAGTTCGGCCCTCCGGTTTTAATATGACCAAGCTGTGCGCTGAGCTTACTCTTGAGCATGCAACGTATAGTTGGCCATGTGAAAAGCAATCTTACCTCAAATCAATGTCAACCTTTTGTAGGGTCTGTCCGTGAGAATTACCGTCTAGTTGCATCAGAAAATGTACCACGACGTCTGACACGCCTCCTTTTTACTATTTTCTCACAGCTTGAATTGCTGCTGTCATAATTGGTTTGAGTTTTATGGTTTGTCTCAATTACGTTAGTATTTGCAGGACTTGTGTTGAAGTGACATTCGGCATCTGTCAAGAATTGTAAGCATACAATCTGTTTCATCGATAACTTCGCATCCAGCTTTTGAGAGTTTAAACATTCATAAACATCAAAGTGTCCACTACTCAAATCGTCACATGTGAATCTAAGATGTTTAAGAGGCATTGGCAGTTGTCCAAAGGTGTAAAATATTTGGCCATTTTGGTACACTTGAAAGCGACAACCGAACAATTCAGCGGCAACCATCAACTCACATGCAGAACCATAGGTGAAGGGCTTAAGCATTTCACTCTTATAGTGCTCCTGTGTAGTATAATTATCTCCAATACCGTCATCAGTCCACACCTTGAACCTGTCCCAGTCATTCAATACATAAGACACAATGTTCCTCCGGATATCAAGAGTGAGCCTCATATGGCTGTGCAATATGTATCACAGAGAATGGAAAAGGCACTCGCCATCTCCGGGCATGGAAACCACTCGGTAAGTGACAGTTCTTTGATCGATGGTGATCACCTCGATAGACATGTTAATGGGGGTACGGTTGGAACGATAAAGGAAATGGGTACCTGAACAATGTAAACTAAGTCTAAAATACCTACACAATAACTATTATCATAATAAACGAACAATTAAACAGTGGAGAAGCCGTGAATTAAATAAAAAGGCTGCAGTTATCAGCAGGGAGACGTGAATACCGTGGCGAAGCAAGGAAAGGAATGAAGAGACCGGAGCGACGGACGGCCTTATATAGGCAGGCAGCCAACTACTTGGGAGGCATGGGGATGGGGGACCCAACGCCGCCTTACACAGCGACCAAGCTGCAGGCTATGGATGTATATATGTACGTAAGTAGGATTCAGTTAGCGTTGGGAACCCGCGTACCAAATTTCTTGAAGATGGGCCCATAAGTAACAAAGACTGTTGGAAAGTTCAATATAGCTGCCGACAGTGGCGTCATACCACTGAAATAAGTACGTACATTGGTTTCGGTTAGTGCAGGGAAGCCGCCTACCAAATTTCATGAAGATGGGGCCATAAATAAGAAAGTTTAACACGGTGGACGTTGTCGACCATTATGATCATTACGCGTAGAATTTCGAAATGAAACCTGATTAACTTTTGTAAGTGAGCCGTAAGAAATGAGCCTGCCAAATTTCAGCCTTCTACCTACACGGGAAGTTGGAGAATTAGTGATGAGTGAGTCAGTGAGTCAGTGAGGGCTTTGCCTTTTATTAATATAGATAGATGAATAATTGCGTTGGCTTAAGAGTGATGAACAAACTCCAACTTGTTTTTATCCAAACCAGGTTTTCAGAAACAGTCCTGGCAGCCTGCGAGCAGTTCATCATAATGCCAACCTGTACATGCACTTGCAATCACTAATGAACCTACCATTATTATTTTTGAGATAAAGACAGAAGTGGTTAAAGAAAACAACTAACAGTTTGCAATCTGTAGGACAGCAACTATACATGGGATTCTCACCCACACCTCTTCATCCATATGGCAATAGCACAACCACTTTGCAACCCAAGAAATACAGTACGTTTATTGGTTCATTATAGTCACATGCACAGAATACTGTGAAAGGATTACAAATAGTGTATGGCAATACTGACTATGTATACTGTCCTATTTTATATAAATTAACCACTGTTTAATAAAACAAATAAACTTTTCATTTGAAACCATCCTAAAGCTGGAAACACTTGACTGATGTTGCTAATATTCCTCTTTAAACAGCACTGCATGGAAATTCACAGAGGTGATGTGGAGTTTTTTGCTGGTGAAAAATCACACCTACAGCATACAGCTTTCTCACTCTCGCTAGTGATCCAATTAGTGTTGATGATTGCCTGTTCCAGTCTTTTCTTCCTTGAAAGAGTCTAATAACTGTATTCATATTTTATATGTTGCCATATATTTCTTTAACTGAAGCCACATACTAGCAGTATTTTTATGTGTACAGAATACAGCAAAATTCTTACTTGCATGCCTGACTAACATGCAACTTGTGAACCAAACTGGTATTATGGCTGCCCAAGTAGATTACAGAGTTGTATCTGAAAATCAAAGATGGCAGAAGTAATTTACATGCTAAATGAGTCATGGTGGAAGATGAGTTGTTAAAATTTCATGTACCAGAGTGGACACTATAAATATACTTTTATTAGCGATGATTGATAGAAATGTTGTATGAGGCGTAGTCTCATTGGGCCAGACGTGATTTTCAAAAAAGAATATATCTCTAGAGACAATTTCTTAAAATGTTTGTAGTGAATAACGGAATATTCCACCACTGTAAAGGCTACGCATACTGGGCTTCTTTTTAAAACACCCATTCCAAATTCCTCCAGTCAATTCACTTTAAATTGCTGAGATTTCACGGAGAGAGGAAATGGAACTGAGCAAAAGATTTAACACTGAGAGAAAAAAAAAAAAAAAATTGCTGTTATCATTTCAGGAGTTCAGTAGCACAAGGTAACTTAAACTTAATGATAAATTTGTATTATTTGTATTAATTTGATTATTGTAATGACCACTGCAGCTACTTGGCTCCACACGCTTGAGACATACTTATGTCTGTTACAATATCTTTCTGTCATTTTGACTATAGTATTACTATATAACATAGCAACAGCAAAAAAGTTTAGATAAGTTTTGTTGTCTAGGTATATACTATGTGTTAAAACTCTGCGACTATATTCTGACAGGGCATGTTTGCATTTCCAGTTAGACAATAATGTTAACTTACTTAACTTAACCTAACCTCTGCTCCTTAGGGACAAGCTGACAGAGATGGGAGTAGATTCATACCTGGTGGCATGGATCGTGGACTGTCTTACAGACAGACCTCAGTATGTGCGTCTCGGGAACTGCAGGTCTGACATTGTGTTCAGCAACACAGAAGCGCAGCAGGGGACTGTACTTTCACCGGTTCTGTTCAGCCTATATACATCAGACTTCCAATACAACTCGGAGTCCTGCCACGTGCAAAAGTTTGCTGACGACACTGCTATCGTGGGCTGCATCAGGAGTGGGCAGGAGGAGGAGTATAGGAACCTAATCAAGGACTTTGTTACATGGTGTGACTCAAACCACCTACACCTGAACACCAGCAAAACCAAGGAGCTGGTGGTGGATTTTAGGAGGCCCAGGCCCCTCATGGACCCCGTGATCATCAGAGGTGACTGTGTGCAGAGGGTGCAGACCTATAAATACCTGGGAGTGCAGCTGGATGATAAATTGGACTTGACTGCCAATACTGATGCTCTGTGCAAGAGAGGACAGAGCTGACTATACTTCCTTAGAAGGCTGGCGTCTTTCAACATCTGCAATAAGATGCTGTGGATGTTCTATCAGACTGTTGTGGCGAGCACCCTCTTCTACGCGGTGGTGTGCTGGGGAGGCAGCATAAAGAAGAGGGACGCCTCACGCCTGGACAAACTGGTGAGGAAGGCAGGCTCTGTTGTAGGCATGGAGCTGGACAGTTTGACATCCGTGGCAGAGTGACGGGCACTGAGCAGGCTCCTATCAATTATGGAGAATCCACTGCATCCACTGAACAGTATCATCTCCAGACAGAGGAGCAGCTTCAGCGACAGACTGCTGTCACTGTCCTGCTCCACTGACACACTGAGGAGATCATTCCTCCCCTACACTATGCGACTCTTCAGTTCCACTCGGGAGGGGGGGTAAACGTTAACATTATACAGGGTTATTGTCTGTTATATCTGCATTTTTATCACTCTTTAATTTAATATTGTTATTTTATCAATATGCTGCTGGAGTATACGAATTTCCCCTTGGGATTAATAAAGTATCTATCTATCTATCTATCTATCTATCTATCTATCTATCTATCTATCTATCTATCTATCTATCTATCTATCTATCTATCTATCTATCTATCTATCTATCTATCTATCTATCTATCTATCTATCTATCTATCTATCTATCTATTCTTATTCATTTAAACATCTAGTCATAAGGTGGATGCTGTGCCGGCATGTCCATGCATCTACTGTTAAGCAGATCTGCATCTCTTGTGACTCTTCACTATCAACTCTCTCGCAGTCCTTTCCACCTCCTTTTAAGAATCCATGACACATTGTTTACTTCACATGCAGATTTTGCCATTCATATTTTCACAAACATAGCTGCCAATTCTTTCTACATTACACCAACTTCATCACTATCATCATACCAACAGAGAGCACACTCAGCACCTACACTACTACCACTAGTCTTTTGATATCTTTGAATGCCAACATGCTCTCCGCATACCATTATATATTTACACAGAGCATTTTTAGGAGATTTTTAGACTATAAACAGTTCATTGTAACCAAAAGCTTGTTCTCTGTTGGACAAGGTTAATGAGAGTACCTCTGCTCTTTGCAGTTCAAAATCACTGCCCTACTTTGAGCATTACCTTCATGAGGAGTTGCATTCCAAAAGTGACACTCAGTGAGCCGTAAAATTATTCTCAGCCTGATTTAAACAAAATTCACTCATGGTTGTCTCCAAACTTACAATATATATGTCTGGCTTAGCAAAACTATGTGAAACATAGAATCTCATAACTTGCATCTGCTAAAAATGGCAAATAGTCTGTACTGTTACTTTCAGATTTAATAATAATAACAATTCATTACATTTATATAGTGCTTTTTCTCAGTACTCAAAACGCTATCCACACAGGGAGGAACCAGGAAGCGAACCCACAATCTTCCACAGTCTCATTACTGCAAAGCAGCAGCACTACCACAACACCACCTGTGAGGAAAAATTTAAACATTTCTTAAGTTCATTGTGCCAAGCAGAGATCTACTTCTTACACTATCTATCCTTGTGGATGAGTTTTCCTTCTGTAGAGAAGAAAATTGGAGTTTAGGATAATGCCAGGGCTTTTCCTGGCTCAGGATATCAAGTTAGGGAATTAGGTTAATTTTTTGTTGTTCTCTACCTTTTACTATTTATTTATTTATTTACACGTTGTTTGTTGATAATTTTCCATTGTTTCCAGTGATCCAAGATTGGAGTTACTAATCATGAAATCACAGATGTGTGGTTATGGCAGCAATTTTACGACACTGTTTAACCTGTCCTAGTAGTATGGTAAGATTATTGGTGACTATTCTGATCTTTTTTGCAGAAGATCTGCAGTTTTGAAATGGCTTATTTCATACTTTGAATAATTTTTTTCACCTGTTCCTGTACGTCTGCACATAATTGTTCTTTGTTTCTTTGGGCATTTTAGGTTGTTTAGTGCTCATGTTTGTTTGTTTATGGTCGATACCTTTTTGAATGTTTTCAAGACTATGAACTTCAATTGCTCATTTAGGAGCTATTTAAAGTAGGTGGGTGTCAGTAGTGACTCTGCAGAGACAGAGGGTGAAATAAGGTCTTGTGAGTTCAGCATATTTGTACTGTTTAGATTTTTCTTTCAGGTATTTCAGTGCCTGCCAGGGCATTTTTCACATTCGGCTTCCTGCATATTGTCCCCCTGTTGCTACAGAAATGTGGTGACTAAGTGGTATCCTTTTTACACATGAACCTACTCTTTTTTATGTCCCTGCTGGTTGTGACATAGAACGTTTCCTCCCACCTTTACAGTAGAATAAAAGAACAGAAGGAGAATTGCCCTCATGGAGTATGCCCTTACTTAACACCCATTCAGTACAGAAACTGGCTTTGTATATTCATATTGTAGTAGTTGAGGTTCTGATCCACCTCTTGAAACTTCAGGTACCACTCCAAACACCAGGTAAAAGTCCAAGACTTCTTTATTTTCTTATAGTACAGTGCACCAAGCACCCTCCACTCCACACTACTCATATAAATACAACAATAAAGCACAATAATCACTCCTCTTCTCCCAGACACAGCCACCCTACCTCCCAGCTCAGCTCAATGTCTGGGCTTTCCCAGAGTCCTTTATACTCCCTGACCCGGAGGTGTTCCTGCCCAACAGTCCACAAGTCCTTATTCTTTCCGGGTCAGGGTAAAAGTCCTTTTCTTCAACCTGGAAGTACGTCATCTCTCCTGTTCACGTGACCAGGACGTACTTCCAGGTTATAGGGCACATATGAGTCCATGAGCCTCCCTACAGCGACTCCCGGTGGTCCCCAAGGTATCCAGCAGGGCTGTGTACAAAAACTACATAGTCCATGAGGCCCTGCTGGAATTCGGGGCCCGTCCATGCTGTCGGGAGAGCTCCTCCTGGCGGCCTGGGGGTGAGGGCCGGAATATGAAGCCAGCCATCCATCACAATTCCCCCCCCCCCCCCTTAGCGACGACAACTGGGGCGGAGCGTCCAGCCCCGCGAGGGACATCCTCCTCCAGGAGGACGCGTCAGTTGGGCCTCGGCCGTGTTGTCTAGGCTCCCCAGAGAACCTAGGGGGAACGGTGTAGCGGTAGTTCCTCCGTTCCCCTGTCCTCCAAGGACAACTTCACCAAACGTGGCCCGGCTGATGACAGTTGTAACAATGCCGTCGTCCTCCCGGTTGTCTTTCTCCCTGAGACCGGAAACATCTCGGGAATTCTGTTAACTCCGCCCTTTCCTCCGCCAAGGGGGGTTTTACGGCCGCCTCGCTGCTCTCAGCCCGTTTCTCCATCCTGTCAGGAGACCCGCGTTTTACTTTGGGGATCTCCTGTTTACTCTGGGGCCGGTGCACAGCTTGAGTCTCTCTATTAGGAAAAGAGAGCCTCTTTGCTGTCTGCACGCCCATTGACTTTCGTTTCTTAGGAGGCGGTGTCATCAGCACCGCATCACTCCGGGTAGCAGCACTTTTCAACTGTACCTGTGCGATCGGCGCTTCCCCCGTCCCTCCGGTTACCAGCGACACCTCGCTCAAAACACAGGCCGGGGTCTGGAGGTTCGATTCGCTCCGGGAGGCCGCGTCATACGCTTGCCCCAGCTCGTTCGTTCCTTCCCCCGACCTTTCGGTTACCATACCACACTCTACTGTCAGGCACACAGCACTTTGGCACCCGCTACTTATTAACCGCGGGGCCGGATTGCACTGTGTCCCTTTATTATATATGGTATGGCTTACCTGTACCGCCGAATCAATCAAGACCGGGCTTCTCGGCCTAATCGCCGCAGGTATTCCTGTAATCCTCTCAGCTGCACTTCGGCTGTAGCTCCCAGCTCTTCCACACGTTCTTTCAACTCCTTCAAACCGTGAAAGAAAGTATATACGGGCTCGAGGTACCTCTCAAGATCCCGTAAGTCCACAAAGTTATTTACTTCGGCCGGAGGTAATTTCGCTTCTGCCTTCTCTTTACCTGCCAGCCGGGAGCCAATGAGCACGTCCGCTTCTAGCATGTGTTCTGCTGGGTCGCGCAAAGGCTCCTGGGATTTGGAGTCCGAAGAGGATCGGGTGGCCTCCAGCGGCTGACTGCGATCTGCCTTTTCTAATTTGTCGGCAGACCGCTCAGTCACATCCCGCTTCTCTTTCTCTTTATTTAATTCTGGCGCTGCTTCGCTCGCCTCCCCCTTCCTTTTCAGGGAGCTCAGAACCGTCGGGGAAATAATGACCTCACCTAAGGACCCAAAGTGACCTTCTCCGTCCCGGCATCCATCGCGCGAGGTCACATGGTCATATCCCTCGAATGGGCTCGTCGCTTGCAGACTCCTAGCCTGGCCTGCCTTCTGGTTATTTCGGCCATCTTCGATTGTAATAGAAATATGTCATTAGTCAATGACCCATAGAGGGCTAGATTCCCAGTAAAGGATCAAAAATAACACCAACTTTGTAATCACTGACCCTGAAATAGTCAAAAACAATACCCCATATGCTTTTGTATGAAATTGGTAATTTTTAACACAAGTGGCTGTTAGAGGGCTAGGACCACTCCTCATGCCTATACTTCTGATCCACATTTTTTAAGGCTTTGAGAAAGGAAGGAACTTTCATCCCCATATGCCATTAAGGGGTCAACCACTGGGATTGGTTGATGTGGCATGTACAACTTCGTTTTTCAGATTATTTTTGCAAATGACTCCTATTGGTTTACCCTTTAAAATAAGTGTTTAATTTCCTGCACAAAATATGACAAAAAATGGCCTAGAAATTAGTGTTTTGTCGGTCTAAATGGTCAAAACTAGGAAGGAACCCTGAAAACCCTTTTATCTAACTACACTTCAAGACGAGTTGAAGAATATATCATATGTGGGTTTTTTTTTTGTACTAGTGAGTCAGGGGCTCCAGACAAAAAGTAAAAACGAATGATTTCAAAGCATTTATAAATAATTCTTATGAACAAAAAAACTGAAAATGAAAACACTTTTGGAAGTCGTCAAAGTTACTGCAAATTTGAGTATATTTACAAGTCCATGCCTACTCTTTTTCCACCACAGGAAACACAAGCAGAACTGACTGTAGAATTGGTAAAGGGCTTTACAAAACATATCATATTACTGTCTAATGCCATTCTAGATCACAGTAGACGCTCATCTCTCAAATGCTCTTCATTGTTTGGCTAAAGCTTTTCTGGAGCTGCAGTGCCTGTATAGCCTGTACATAAATAAATAAAAATCTCTAGAAAAAAATGCTATAAAAAGTCTGCCATGTTTTGCAGTTTCCACAGGCTTCCATGGTAATTTCTAGCACCAACAGTGGATTCAGAGCAGATTCAGACCACTGCAGTTGTGCACAATTTTTTGTGTTGTAGATTTCATTTTAAATTGATACATTTGCAATTTTTGCCCATCAGTCTACTCAAAGACCCATAATGACAAACTGAATACATATTTGCCAAAATGTTTAAAAAAATTAATAAAAATCAAAAACCGAAATCTTTCATTTACATTTATATGCAGACACTTTTGCTGTGGCAATCCAAATTGTGGTCAGATGCATCCTGTTTGTTTTAATTATTATTATATCAAGACCTTATCTAGAGTCCAAATCATGTTTCTTCCATCTTAAAAATGTTAGGAAATTAAGGGATTAAGGGATCACACTCCTCAGCCTCCCTGGAAAAGTCTATTCGGGGGTCCTGGAGAGGAGGGTCCGTCGGATAGTCGAGCTTCGGATTCAGGAGGAACAGTGTGGTTTTCGACCTGGTTGCGGAACAGTGGACCAGCTCTACACCCTTAGCAGGGTCCTAGAGGGTGCATGGGAGTTTGCCCAACCAGTCTACATGTGTTTTGTGGACTTGGAAAAGGAATTCGACCGTGTCCCTCGGGGAATCCTGTGGGGGGTACTCCGAGAGTATGGGGTACCGGACCCCTTGATAAGGGCTGTTCGGTCCCTGTACGATCGGTGTCAGAGCTTGGTCCGTATTGCCGGCAGTAAGTCGAACCCGTTTCCAGTAAGAGTTGGACTCTGCCAGGGCTGCCCTTTGTCACCGATTCTGTTCATAACTTTTATGGACAGAATTTCTAGGCGCAGCCAGGATGTTGAGGGGGTCCGGTTTGGTGGACTCAGGATTGGGTCACTGCTTTTTGCAGATGATATTGTCCTGTTTGCTTCATCAGGCCGTGATCTTCAGCTCTCTCTAGATTGGTTCGCAGCCGAGTGTGAAGCGGCTGGGATGGGAATCAGCACCTCCAAATCTGAGACCATGGTCCTCAGCCGGAAAAGGGTGAGTGCCCTCTCTGGGTTGGTAGCGAGATCCTGACCCAAGTGGAGGAGTTCAAGTATCTGGGGGTCTTGTTCACGAGTGAGGGAAGAATGGAGCGTGAGATCGACAGGCGGATCGGTGCGGCATCCGCAGTAATGCGGGCTCTGCATCGGTCTGTCATGGTGAAAAAGGAGCTGAGCCGCAAGGCAAAGCTCTCAATTTACCAGTCGATCTATGTTCCTACCCTCACCTATGGTCATGAGCTATGGGTAGTGACCGAAAGAAAGAGATCGCGAATACAAGCGGCTGAAATGAGTTTCCTCCACAGGGTGTCTGAGCTTTCCGTTAAAGATAGGGTGAGAAGCTCAGTCATCCGGGAGGGGCTCTGAGTAGAGCCGCTGCTCCTCTGCATCGAGAGGAGTCAGATGAGGTGGCTTGGGCATCTGATCAGGATGCCTCCTGGATTCCTACCTAGTGAGGTGTTCTGGGCACGTCCAACCGGGAGGAGGCCCCGGGGAAGACCCAGGACACGCTGGAGGGACTATGTCTCTCGGCTGGCCTGGGAACGCCTTGGGATTCTCCCGGAAGAGCTAGAAGAAGTGGCCGGGGAGAGGGAAGTCTGGGCATCTCTGCTCAAGCTGCTGCCCCTGCGATCTGACCTCGGATAAGCGGAAGAGGATGGATGGATGGATGGATGGATGGATGGATGGATGGATGGATGGATGGATGGATGGATGGATGGATGGATGGAAATTAAGGCGCTTTCTAAACAAGCAGGATTCTGAGAAAATAATTCATGCTTTTATCTCTAGTAGGATTGACTACTGCAATACGGTGTTCACTGGATGTTCAAACTGTTCTCTATACAGCCTCCAGTTAATCCAAAATGCAAAATCAAACACCCCAGAGATATTACTATCATTAGACGCAGAAAAGGCATTTGACATGATCGAATGGAATTACCTTTTCACTGCACTGGAGAAATTTGGGTTTGGCCCGAATATTTGTGCTTGGATCAAACTACTGTATACCAGTCCAGAAGCTTCAGTTTGTATTAATAAAATTTGCTCAGACTACTTTAAACTAGAACGTGGTACCAGGCAAGGATGTCCCTTGTCGCCACTGTTGTTTGCAATCGCTATTGAACCACTGGCGGTTCGCTGCCGAAATTCTTATCAGATAAAGGGGATTGTCAGAGAAGGACTGGAACAGAAAATTTCTCTATATGCAGATGATATGGTCTTATATATATCGGACCCAGAAAACACTGTCCCTGCTGTTTTAACAGCACTAACAGAATTTCAAAAGATATCTGGTCTTAGAATTAATCTGAATAAAAGTATACTCTTTCCAGTGAACTCACAAGCATATAATATTAGATTAGACACCCTACCTTTTACCATAGCAGATCAGTTTAAATACCTAGGGGTAAATATCACAAGTAAACATAAAGCTCTTTATCAACAAAATTTTGGCGTCTGTATGGAAAAAATTAAGCAAGACTTGCATAGATGGTCAACCCTTCATCTCACTCTAGCCGGAAGAATTAACATTGTTAAGATGAATATCCTTCCTAAACTTCTCTTTTTATTTCAAAACATTTCAATATATATCAATAAATCGTTTTTTAAACAGTTAGATTCAATAATAACCTCATTCATTTGGAACTCAAAACACCCACGTATCCGAAGAGCGACCCTACAAAGACCTCAGGCAGAAGGTGGCATGGCTTTACCTAATTTTCAGTTTTATTACTGGGCAGCAAACATACAAGCCATAAAAACCTGGACACAAATAAATGCACATACCCAGGCTTGGTCTGCAATAGAAGTAAAATCCTGTAGTACTTCTTTATATTCCCTGCTCTGCTCTCCAATAAATGAAAGTTATTGCAAATATACTAATAACCCAATTGTGCTTTACTCACTCAGAATATGGAACCAAATTAGGAAGCATTTTAAGATGGAAAATCTTTTATCAGTGGCACCTCTGCAAGGGAACCACCTCTTTCAACCTTCACAAGTATATCCAGTTTTTAATACCTGGAAAAGTTTTGGGATTAAAATGCTCAGAGATCTTTATATAGACAACATATTTACATCTTTTGAACAATTACGTTCAAAATTTAACCTCCCAGCTACACATTTCTTTTACTATCTTCAAATTAGAAATTTTGTTAAACAGAAATTGCCCGATTTCCCCCACCTTGCACCCTCCACAATGCTGGAAAAAATACTGCTCAATTCCGAGGAAACAAACACTATTTCCGCAATATATAAAATCTTATTAGAGTCCCTACCTTTCAAAGACCCAAGAGGACATTGGGAAGAAGATCTCTTAATCAATATATCAGAAAAGGAGTGGAAGGTAGCAAAGCAGAGAATTCACTCGAGTTCTATATGTGCAAAGCATAGAATTATTCAACTAAAAATTATATATCGAGCTCATCTGTCTCGCTTAAAACTGTCCAAAATGTTTCCAGGCCAGGATCCAACCTGCGAGCGCTGCAACCAAGCTCCTGCCTCACTGGGTCACATGTTCTGGGCCTGCACCAAACTAACATCATTTTGGACAAAAATTTTTAAGTGCCTCTCAGACAGCCTTAGTATCACAATCCCTCCTAACCCACTAACAGCTGTGTTTGGTGTCCTTCCAGATGGACTGGAATTGGAGAAGGACAAGCAAACGGTGATTGCATTCACTACACTCTTGGCACGCAGACTTATTTTGTTAAATTGGAAGAATCCTAATTCTCCTCTTATAAGTCAGTGGGAAACCGATGTTTTATATTATTTGAAATTGGAAAAAATCAAATTTTCAGTTAGAGGATCTGTACAAAATTTTTTCAAAACATGGCAGGATTTAATCAATATTATTTTAGAATAAGAGAAATAACTATTATTGCATTTAACTCCCTTCTCCATCTCTTAATTATATAGATATTTACTTCTCCCCTTCTTTTGTCTAATGTTGCCTTATTAAAAAGCTTAAAGAAATTTTCCTTTAGCTAAGCTCTCCTTCTCAGGGGTGGGGTTTGATTTGTTTTCAAATTTGTTGGGTTATAAATTGATCTGTTTGTATGGAATGATTACAATGAAAATTAATAAAATAAAAATATTAAAAAAAAATGCGGCTGCAAGAATTCTTACAAGAACAAGAAAATACGAACACATACAGTAACTCCAGTTCTTAAATCCTTACACTGGCTCCCAGTTAAGTTTAGGGCAGATTTCAAGATCCTCCTTTTAACATATAAAGCATTAAATGGCCAAGGTCCGGCTTACTTGTCGGAACTTATCATGACTTACAAACCAGAGCACACATTAAGATCTCAAGATGCCGGTCTGCTTATAATTCCAAGGATTAATAAAATAACAATGGGAGGTTGAGCTTTTAGTTATAGGGCCACTAAACTGTGGAATGGTTTGCCTACTACTATAAGAGATGCCCCTTCGGTCTCAGCTTTTAAATCCCGGCTGAAGACTCACTACTTCAGTTTAGTATATCCTGACTAGAGCTGCTGATTAACTGTACAGACTGTATCTCTGTTGTTAGTCATTAGCACTAAACCATAAGTAACATGATATTTATAATTGGATACTAACCCTCACCTATTCTGTTTCTCTTCTCAGTACTCAAATGTGGCACTTGGTGCCACGGCCCACCTGTCAAGTTGTTTTGCCTGCCTAAGGTAAAGTCATCCCTGATGGAGGATCGCAGGAATCGTGGGAAGGAGGGGTCCTTAAATTGGATTGGCTGGCCCAGCGCTGTTTCAGCCATGGAATGGCCAATTGGGGGAGGCAGCTTGATGAATTAGGTCTTCAGGACTCTAAATATATCCAAATCTTCTTATGTGATATCATCTACTGTTAAATTCTGCTCCGTACTTCTAAAATTTTTATATTTATACTGTATTGAGGATTTGTTCTGTTCTGTGTATTGTATTGTATTGTATTGTATTGACCCCCTTTTTTTGACACCCACTGCAAGCACAACCTATCTGGAAAGGGGTCTCTCTTTGAACTGCCTTTCCCGAGGTTTCTTCCATTTTTCCCTACTAGGTTTTTTTTTGGGAGTTTTTCCTTGTCTTCTTAGAGAGTCAAGACTGGGGGGCTGTCAAAAGGCAGGGCCTGTTAAAGCCCATTGCGGCACTTCTTGTGTGATTTTGGGCTATACAAAAATAAATTGTATTGTATTGTACTCCACCGGTGGCAAAATGAATTGATTGGCCAAACTTTTGTAAGGCACACACCTGCTTAAATAAGGTCACACAATTCACTCTGAATATCAGGACAAAAACCAAGTCATAAAGTCCAAGGAACTCTTTGAAGGTCTCTGTGATAAAATTGTGGTGAGGCATAAATTTGGACAAGGGTATAAAACAACTTGAGTGTTCTCAGGAGTGTGTAAGAAGTTTGGAATCTCTTGAAACTAACTAACCAGGCAAGAAAGGCCTTGGTCAGGGAGGTGACCAAGAGCCCAGTGATCTCTCTAACAAAGCTTCAGAAGTCCTCTGCTGAGATAGGAGAACCTGATGAAAAGCCAACCATCTCAGCAACATTTTGCCAGTCAGAGATTTATGGTAAAGCGGTTAGGCAAAACCCATTCTTGACTAAAAGGCATGTAACAGATGACTTGGACTCTGAGAGCATGAGGAAGAAGACTCTCTAGTTTGATGACACAAAAATTAACCTCTTTGGGCAGAACTCCAAGCACTGCATCGCTTATCATCTTACTAATAGTAACCCTTTAGTGAAGCATAGTGGTGGAAGCATCATGCTATGGGGATGCTTCTTGGTGGCATGGACAGGGAAGCCAGCCAGAATTTTGAGAAAATGATTTTAAGATACTCTCCAAGGCTTTAGCAAGAAGGATTGAGAAAGTGCTTCCATCTGTAATATCATATGACCAAACTGGATTAATTAAAGGCAGACACTTAGCTTTAAACCTTTGGCATCGACTTAATGTAATATACTCACCCACGAAATTTAACACACAAGAGATCTTATTATCTTTGGATGCAGAAAAGGCCTTTGACAGAGTAATTGAGACTATTTATTCACCAGATTTCAGTTTCGCCTAAACATATCTGCATGGATAAAATTACTTTATACCAGTCCAGAAGCCTCAGTTCATATTAACAACATGAACTCAGACTACAGTAATCCCTCGCTATATCGGCTCCACTCTATCGCGGAATTTATATGTAAGCATTTTTAAATATATATTGCGGATTTTTCGCTGGTTCGTGGGTTTCAGTGAACAATGGGTCTTTTAATTTCTGGTACATGCTTCCTCAGTTGGTTTGCCCAGTTGATTTCATACAAGGGACGCTATTGACAGATGGTCGAGAAGCTACCCAATCAGAGCACGTATTACGTATTAAATAAAACTCCTCAAATCTATTGCAGCACGGGGGCTGTTCGCACCCCTAGAGGATACGGCCGCTCCTCAAAAAACGCTGAAAGATTTCCTTCACATTGCTCCCTTCCTTGCTGGGCTCACATGTGGCTGCTTTGTTGCGCGATATGCTTCCTGCATGGTGCTTCACATACTTAAAAGATCAAACAGCACGTATTGATTTTTGATTGTTTGCTTTTCTCTCTCTTGCTCTGACATTCTCTGTTCCTGATGGAGAGGGTGTGAGCAGGGGGGGCTGTTTGCACCCCTAGAGGATACGGACACATACTTCTCTCTCTCTTTCTCTCTCTCTCTCTCTCTAGACGCGCACTCCTTTGAAGAGGAAGATATGTTTGCATTCCTTTATTTGTGAGATGAAACTGTCATCTCTGTCTTGTCATGGAGCACGTTTAAACTTTTGAAAAAGAGACAAATGTTTGTTTGCAGAGTTTGAATAAAGTTCTTGTCTCTCTACAACCTCCTGTGTTTCTGTGCAAATCTGTGACCCAAGCATGACAATATAAAAATAACCATATAAACATATGGTTTCTACTTCGCGGATTTCCACCTTTCGCGGGGGGTTCTGGAACGCAACCCCCGCGACCGAGGAGGGATCACTGTACTTCAAACTAGAATGTGGTACTTGACAAGGGTGCCCTCTATCACCATTGCTTTTTGCATTAGCCATTGAGCCACTATTCGTTTTAGAAATACATTAGAGATAAAGGGGATTATCAGAGAAGAACTCCAACATAAAATATTATACACAGATGATATGGTTCTTTATATTTCAGCCCCACAAATATATTTACTATTGTTCCTTAACACATTAGTAGAATTTAAAAACACATCAATAAATTTGAAAATTAATTTCCTAGAAAGTAAGCTACATGTATTATCTTAGCCTAAAATGGCCGCAATGGAAAATTATATAGAGAAAAACTGTACAAAATGGATTTGTCGTAACATCCAGTAGTCAAATTGGGGATGGGGTTTTCTTTGTTAAGAAAAAGACTGATGGGTGCAGATGTTCCATAGGTTACGGACAGTTAAACCAAATACCAGTGAAAAATAGTTATCTTCTTCATTTCATCTATTCTTTGTTTAATCAAGTAATAAGAATTATCATGATCATAAAATTAGACCTCTGAAGTGCATACAGTTAAATCAGAATAAGGGAAGGAGGCAAGTGGAAGACTGCATTTAATAAATCAAATGGATATTATGAATATAGGGTATTAGGAATAAGCACATTGTGCACCAACAGTGCTTAGCATTGCTCTGTGTAATCCCCCATGTTTTAAAAGGCTTTATGATTTTAATCAGCCCTTTGAAATCACAGCACATGATATTACATAGCATTCTCAAATCCAACCCCATCAGTTTTGATTGCAAGGTAGGAAATATCCACGGAGAGTGGACCATTTATCACTGGGCCCACTCACACACACATCCTTACTTATACACATACTCGGGCCACTTTAGAGTCACCACCTAATATAGCCTGCAGATCTCTGGTAATAAAGGAGGAAAACCAAGCATTAAGAAGGAATGTAAATTCTTTCCACTGACAATATTTGGAAATTCAATTCGAACCTGAATCTGTAAAGCAGCGCTAAGCACTATGCTAACGTGCTGCCCTGAGACTTGGAATTGACATTTTAGATTTTTTTGTTCCACTAATGAAAAAATCCATGATCAAATCACAGTGTATTACATAATGCCCCATTTGACAGCAATATTACCTTTACAATGTTCTCTTTTGTTAATGAGACATACTTTGAAATGCAGACATTGAATGCACTGAGATTAATCATCACATTGTACAACAAGTATAGGTCTGTGGCTATTGTAGATCTAAGAACATTAGATCCTAAAGCAGTAATCCTAACAATGTGCCATTAAATCATTCAGTTTCAGTCATTGATTCATATCTTTAAATATATAGCACAGCACAGTTTTTTAATACTTTTATTTTCCATACATAGTTAAATAAATTACATTATTAAATAATGATTACTGTAATTGATAATCTAAAGCTAATGAACATTCTGTTGAGTCAATAGCAAGAACAGTTCTGTCAGGAAATTGTCTGATTGCTGAAGTAAACAGTACATCTTTTTAAAATTAAAACTAAAACATTTAAAATTGAGAAATGGGCATGTGAAATTTGAAGTTCTTCCCCCTCCTCGTTGTTCATTAATGATAGTACAAAATCCAATAAATATTATTATGTTGTGAAATCACATAGCACACAGATTTTATCTTCACCTCATTTTCAGCACCATTAAATGCTAAAAAATGTATAGTCTGAAGTGCTGCATCGAAACATCCCAGACAAAAAAGGATTGCTTAGACCATTTGGCATGGGTACATTAGGTTTAAGTCAGACCATTTATAAAGAGATGAAAAAATAAAATCTAAAGAATTGGCTTTTTGGGTAAAATTTCAATTTAATGATGAGAGTTATAAAGCTAAATAAGCATTTCCCAATAGCTGCTGCATCAGACAGATCTTTACCAGTAAAGTAAGACTACCATTTGCACCTGCATGTCTGGGGTGTATGGAAGGGCTGGATATCCTAGAACACAGCGAGCCTAGGCACTATGACTGAGTATAATGGAAAGGTTGTTCAAGATAATCAGAGCAGCCATGAGATATGAGTAACCAGTGCATTTTGCTAACCTTACTTTCCTCACCAGTAAGGCTCTGCAAACTTATAGGAAACAATATTTATCTAGGTAACCTATATTCTTCAAAAAGCTATAACTAGCTAGTATGGGAGTTAGTTGTAAATATTATTAAATAATAATTAAAACCTAAGTGCACTTTCTTTGAATGACTTTTTGATGATACATGGCTTCTTGCACCCCAACCACAGACACAATTAATAAAGCCAAGGCTCAATTTTAAACGAGTATCTTTTTATTGCTTTTTTTTTTCACAGTACAGACTCGCAACTCCAGGTTCATCCAACTAAGGGAAAGAGGTGCAGACCAGAAGCATGCATCAGTCAAATAAATGAGGGTGTGGTGATATGGGTCCACAGCTCTCCCAGCAATGGCCAGTTTGTATTAAATAAATAATCACCGCGCTCGCAGCTTAGCGAGGGGGCGTGATGGCTGTGGCGGGTCTCAGGGCGATCTGCGGTGTGGGCGCTTCTCACCTAAGTGCACAGGTGAGGGACTGCCCACATCCGTGATTGTTCCTGAGACTGCTAATGTGCTGCAGCTGCTATGTCCTCTCGGCATTTATAGAAGCGCAAGTCGGCTAGAAAGGGAGACAGTAAAGGGAGAACAAAAAAAGAAAAAAAAAAAAAAGAAGAAGAAGGAAAGAGAAAGAACGGAGGTTGCAGAAAACAATGGAGAAAGAGAGAGAAAGACAGTGCAGAAGAGTGAGTAAGCGAGTGAGCGAGTGAGCAGGATGCTTGGGTGTTTGGCCGACACCTGAGGAGCAGAAGTAGTGGTCACTCCCGCTGAGTTTTTTTTATGAAGGACAGGAGTGACCGGAAGGCGGACCACTCTCCGCGGAAGGCAGCGGTAGTCGGGACTTGGTACGTGGATTCCCCAGCGTGTGAGCTCTGGTCATTGGGGGATCCCAAGTCACTGTTTGGAGGAGCCTGCTGGAGCCAGGGATCGATAAGGCAAAACCGAACAGCCGGAGTAGGCAGAGCAGGTCAGCTGCAGCTAGGGTGACTCTTCTGTTGCGGGACCCATTTGGGTGAAACAGGGGAGCCAGCAGCAGTAGTAGAAGGATGCATCAGATTTTAAAAGGACAGCTTCCTGCACAACGTTTTAACCTCTGCTTTTAAAGGATTGTTTTTTTCTATTTATTGTTTTTAACCTCCACATTTCTTATGGATTATTTATTGAACTTTGCGCTGCTGCACTTTGTTTGAACACTTGTTTTGTTTGTTGAATAAAAGCACTTTTGCACTTTTGAATCATCCTTTGCTCCATTGTTATTGCCTCACTGTCTAGCTCATCGGTGACATTACCGACGGTGTTGGGTTCAAGGGCTCCCGAACAGTGGACGGGAGCATGGAGCTGAATCCGCATCGTCATAGAGGGCAGGAAAGCCATCCCCAAAAAGCAACTTTTTTGCACTTTATATTCTCACTATTGATCCCTCTGTCAAGTGTAAGTGTTATGATAAATGCAGTGTTTTGTACATTTTACTTCCTTTGATCATTCTGTGTGGAGAAATGCCGATACTCTCCTGTTACTATATACAGTATATATATATATCTTTTAACACACACACACACATATATATATGTCAATGTCAATTTATTTACAGAGCACATTTAAAATAAAAGCAGAAATGCTGTAGCCAAAGTGCTTTAAATTAAAATGTAAAATTAACATAAAATAAGTAGAACAAAATACAGTAAAATACAATACAACCAGCAGCAAATTGAAACAAACTAATGACTAAGATGAGGGAACCATCAGTATCACTGAAGGTCACGGAAAGTGAGTTAATAGAAATGCCTCTTCAAGCTAGTTTTAAACTGCTCAATTGAAGGTGACTCCTTAATGTAATTGGGTAAAGAATTCCACAGAGGAGGTGCAGCAGCTGCAAAAGCCCTGTCCTCCTTAGTTTTGCACTTAGTACGAGGGACCACAAGAGACAACTGGCCAGTAGATCTAAGCTCTCTGTATATCTGGTGTATAACACACAATTCAGATAAATGCAAGGCAGGAGCATACCTATGTAATGACTTAAAAGCTGGCAGCAAAATTTTAAAATCAATTCTAAATATAACTGGCAGCCATTGCAAAGATGGTAAAATTGGAGATCCAGAGGCAAACTTTTTTGCCCCAATCAAAAAACAAGCAGCAGCATTCTGAACCAGCTGTATCCTGCATATCAGGGATTTGCTGATCCCAGAATACAATGAGTTAAAGTAATCAAGCAGAGAAAAGATAAAAACATGAGTAACATTCTCAAGATCCCTAGGAGATAAAAAGGCTTAACATTGGCTAAAAGACAAAGCTAGAAAAAGCAACACTTGACAACAGAATTAATCTGTTTCTCAAAGATAACACCAAGATATTGAACTTGAGGTTTGCAAAAGTCCACAAAAGAACCAAGACATTCAAAACCAATTTGAGCTTTGGCTACAGGACCAAGCTTCTTGCTCCCACAATCTTCTGGATCATGGACTGTCTGACCAACAGACAGCAGTTTGTGAGGCTAAGGGACTGTCTGTCAGTAAAGGCGGTGTAATACTGGAAATCTTCAGATGACTAGTCCTTCATAGGAGGCATTAATAATTTAGATGAATCAGAGTACAGGAATTTTGGGACAATGACAATGACAAAGGAGCTGGTGTTGGACTTCTGGTGTGCAAAAGAAGCCACTGAGAGCATTCACCATTTAGGGGGAGCATGTAGAAGTGGTGCAGAACTGCAAGTGCCTTTTTTTTAATCCTTTTATTCGCCATATACAATTTTGAATACCCCAAGTTACTCTCAAGAGAGTTTTGGGGTCAGAGCACAGGATCATCTATTTGTACAGCATCCCTGGAGCAATTGCAGGTTAAGAGCCTTGCTCAAGGACCCAAAAGAGTAACATTCCTTCTCTCAGTACCAGGATTTGAACCGACAACCTTCGAGTTAGAGATCCATATCACCATGGTATCAAGCAATTCAATGCTTCCACCTGATGTATTCAAGCTTATTTTTATTTATTTATTTACTTATCAAATGATTGATTGATTAGGTGTATTATTGGTCCTGTGAGTCTGTATCCTGTTGTTATGTTTCTGCTGCTGGGATTAATAAAGTTTATCTAGTCTAATCTAATATCATTGTACTTTGCGTTCTCACTTGTATAAATGAAATTACTAGTTCTTTCTAAAAGCACACTTTATTCTCAAAGAAGTAGAAACAGATTGTATAGTGTTTCAGAAACAAATAAAACACAAAAAAACTTAACTCATTTTCAGTATAACTTTGATCTGTTACAGTCTACTCAAACTTAATAAAATTCAAAATCATCTTCACAAAGCTGCCCCACTAGAGAAGGGTGGGGATGCCACAAAATGAGACTGAGCAGAAAGACAGAAGCCACATAGCTGGGGAAAAGCTAAGGCATTTGTGAAAGGGAGACATGTTTTATGCAGTTTATTGCTGTGAGATATAAGAGTTGTGTGTCAGCGCAGTTGATCCTGCATGTCTCTCATTACTGTTTGTAAGAAAGTCTGTTTTCTTTGAAACTAAACCTTGTCTAGAAAGTGAAGGCATAGTGTTTTCCATCCCACATATCACAATATGTACTTCTAAGCAGTATTTACACCCTTATAAATTTTCAGAATACAACATTCCATCATATCCCATGCAACCTGACAGAGCATGAGCAGATTTGCATAAAAGATGGGGAAAAACTGCAGTATTCAGACGTGCAAAGCAGGTGAAGACCTATGGACACAGACACAAGGCTACCATAGCTGCCAAAGGTGCATCTACTATATACTGACTTGAAGGGGGTAATTGATCTGTTTTCGCTTTTGTATTTCATATTCATGTTGATCAGTCTCATAAAGGTCAATTTAAATCAACTATGATTAATTGTTGTATGATAATAAAATATGTAAAGCTAATTGGCACTGTAAATTACTTTTTATGTTATAATAATTATTCTGCCATTTCCAGCTTAGCTTAAGTATTAGTTTTCATTGCTTGTATGTAGGTATTGAAATACCAGGATATTGTTATACTGCGGTAAAGTATGCAATCATGTATAGAATTACAGTATAATATGAAATATCTGCTTACTCATTCTATGATTCTAGCAATACAATAAATGTAGTTGAAGAATGAACACATAGCTACACATTGTCGGGATCTCATTAGTATTTTTTCCTGGATGCTCAAAGGAAAGACTTGAAATAGTCTCCTGCAAGAGCAAACGAGTGAAAACAAAGTATTAATTAGATGCAGTTTCTAGTATTGACAACAATTAGTTTTCTGACTTCGACTTCAGATATTTGCTTTGGTTTTGATAATAGATACTCTACGCATTTGTGTTTCGATCATGTTCTAACTACTGAATTTGACAATTCATTGATTGTTTCTAAAACACTATTGTTACATTTCTGCCACTTTAAACAATTCCCTGCTTTCATCCAAACACAATATAATCCACTTAACACAGGCATGCTGAGTGCAGTTAGATTTTTGTGTCCTGTAACACTAGAAACCCCACTAAAAGATGATATACTGCATTTTATCCTAGGAACATCTGTATCTACGTTTGTAATAAGTCAGATTGATGTCACAACAATAGTTCTAGAATAGAATGTGCTTCGTCAATAATGAGTATTTGTGGCATGCACAGTTAACAACACTGCCAAAAAGCACATGTGCAATTTACTGTATCTGGTACACCAGCTTAATACCAAATTGGTCTGCCATCCCTGTCAGAACTGTCAGAATTTGTCAAAGCATCTACTCAACTCAAGTGGAAATTACAACATAGGAATAATCACTTATCTCATCTCTAGTATCTCCCATAAGATTTTTTAAGGTAGGTTAAATTTCTAAATTCTTAATTTTCTACATTTCTTAAGGTAGCTTACATTTCTAATTCATAAAGATCATTACATTACATTTACTTATTTGGTTGACGCCTTTATCCAAAGTGTCTTACAATATTTATGATAAGTTTGTTTACATTTCTCTTTTTTGGTTTCCAATTGGAGCACAGGCAGGTCAAGTGACTTGCTCATGGTCACACAGTGTCAGCAGCAGGATCTGAACGCACAACCTCAGGGTCTGAAGTCCAAATCCTTACCGATTACACCACACTGCCTGCCTGCCATTAATCTAAATATGCTTGACTGGACTAAGATCTTGCAACAGTGTAGGTCACAGGTTTAAAACCATTCCAGGACTTCCCTCGCCTTGTGGCATATCGCAACACTCTACTGTGAAAACCAATTCATGGAGGATTACACTGCTTACTTGAAAGCAAGCACATTATCGAGAACAAGTCAAATAAGCCCTGCTGCCACTCTGGCCCTTCTACACAATCAGCTCCTCCTATCTGTTAGAACGGGGTACTTGATCACACCCCCTTTTCATTTCCCATTTTCCTCTCTCTAATGATATTTGCCACTGTTTCCTCTACCAGTGAGCAGGGCCGGATTAAGAGCTTTGGGGGCCCGTAGCATATTTCAAATTTGGGGGCCCCTTTGGTCTGCATCATCTGAAGTTTAGATTCTGAACAGTTCAAACCGGACTAAATAATTATTTTACTCTCGATTATAATAAGAATCTTATAATATTTATGTGAATTTTATGTATTGGGCCCCTAGAGTTTTGTTGTGTAAGAAATTTACAGTTTAAAAACGTAAAGATAATATTTTTAAAGACCAGTTTTTCAATGCTACACTTTTTCATTAAATATTGGGTCCACCATTTGGGGGCCCCCGAAATTGCGGGGCCCGTAGCATATGCTACATGTGCCTATTGGTTAATCCGGCACTGCCAGTGAGCCTTCACTGTTTGCCCTTACCTTTGTGTTCTAGTATGCCATAATCCTGTCACCCTGATAGCATGGGCTTCACTCTTCTTGTCTGTCTCAGTTTTGAAGGTTTTGTGGTGGACTTTCTTCTATCCTGGGAAACCATGCTGATGCCCTTACTCCTGGCAATTCTTTACCAACTGGCTACCCTTCATTTGTGCATGAAAATAGCTGTAATGTTGGTTCCAGTAGCTGCACAAACAAAGCCTTGAAAATTATTCATTTCAAATTAATGTGATTGCTAACTTTTTGTATCATTAGTGCTCCACTCCTAAGCCTAACACACCAATTTGTATGTATATTTGACTTTTGTACTTGGATGAACATCAACAATTAAAAGCCTACTTTCTTCAGTGATTTCAGTACTGGAATACTAGTAAAAAAAAAACAACACAAAAAAACATGAATTCCATCCATCCATCCATTACTTCTTGGAAATCGAAAATGCACAAAACTTAATTCTATCTTACTCTTCTTTTGTACTTCATTAGATCTTATCATGAAGTATTTTGCCATGTTTCAATAATTTCTTGGTTGAACTATTCCATTATTTTTCTTCAGTTTCTTCTTACAAAGGAAATTACTAGGTTACAACAGAATTCTTCTACCCGAGTCCTGATCTAAACAAAATTCTCTGACCACATTACAATGCAGTTTTTGAGTTTTTGACTCTAGCATTTGGTCAAATATTGACTTGCCTTCAGCATTTGAAGATGTATAAAAGAGCACCCAAGATTGCTCTTCTTAATTCAGAAAGGTGATGTTGTTTTGCAACCCTCAACATAATATTTTGGGCGCTAGCTTTTAGTATGGTCTCCTTAGATTTGTATGTGAAGCTTCATCTATGTTGACTAGACTAAAGATCCATCTGTTCTCTATGTCCTTTTAGTTTCCCCTGCAGTGTGACTGAGATAGATCTACCATATGGTAAATTAGAATAATTTAATCTTTAAATTTATAATTTTCAATTTATTCGTTATTGTTACTTTATCCATTATTATCATACTGGTCTTTCTAGTCGTATTCTACAGCTCTGTTTGATCTGTGAAGCTTTTGTGGCTTTGTAATATTTCAATGTTTGCTTTGAGGCTCCATCTTGGAATTGTCCATCCTGCACACTATTTGCATTTCTGATTATATTGTACAGTTTATATATTTGATACCATACCATGTAATTTTGTATGTTTCATAGAGATGGTGCAGGATTTCTATTAATTTGTTGTTTATTATTATCATCATTGATTTCTTAATGCTGTTACCTTTTAAAAAATTGTTAAGATATCCTTCTGCCACTGATGTTGCCAACAAGAAAAATGTGCCCATATTTCACATTCCTCTTTTCTACAGAAATTACATTTTTATTTATTCAAGTGGAAAATACACATGGAGAAATACAGAGGGACTCACCTGGATCAATAAGTTAAGTTTATTTCTTTTGGCTTTCTTAAAAATGCAGATGGCATTTTGTTTTTGGTAGAGGCCGGTCTTTCTGACACCTCTAAATTACTATCCTTTTCATATGACTGCTTGCTTGCTTGCTCACTCTGAATTCATTTACTTACTTAAACTATTTAAAACCAACAGAGTCCCTGTTGTTGTGTACTAATGCAACACAGCAGGGGAGGCACTCCCAACACTTAATCATAAATATTTTTACTTCAGGTCGGGTGTCACTAACTGCCTGCTTGACAAGAAATTTCTTTAGTAGCTAGATTATGCAAAAAACAACAAGATAAATATTCCAGCATGCCATTATATGGATGGGTACTCTCAAGCTGCACCTTCATCAGATTTGTCTCAAAATTGATAGCATGTAGAAGATTTCATCACTTGCTTTAGGTCATAAATATTCCTCTGGAGTGTAATAATAGATGATGCAACCCATACAAAGGAGTAAAATACTTTCTGGCATGTTGCATGTTTGTCAGATATGCAAGCAAGAATTTTATTGTGCTCTGTATTTGTAGCAACACAATTGAACTTATAGTACATTTGTGAAAGAGTGCCCAAAGGATCAACCAAAATGGCTCAGGGCATCCTCCAGAAGAGGATGAGAGAGGCATCTACACTGGCCTCTGTGATGCTCAATGCAATGGCGCTTTGCACATACGTAGCTTGGACTACAGGCACCTATAACCATAATGGAGTGACCAAAATAAGAGAAACACAGACACAAGCCTCTTTGGAAAAAATACAAAAAAACTGTTTATTATATGTGTGCCAATTCAGTCTTGTGACATGCAGTAAGCTATTAATAAAGTCTCAGGTTCTGGCTCTTTTCACCCTACCCAAAAATCCTCCAAAGGTTAAGACTAGCTTACGAGCTCATGCCCTTAACTCATCACACAGCCTCTATTTTCAGGACTTTTAGAGGAGATCAATCAGCAGGCACTGCCATGCCTTCTTTCCCCTCCAGGGACTGCCATAAGTGTACAAGCAGACCCAAACATTTCCCAATAGCAACTGCAGTGTTTTTCCTTCTTATGGTTGTTGCCTCCACATCACTAAATAATCAGATAACTTAATCCTAGAACACCGCATCACCTTCTTCCACTTTTGCAGAGCTTTAAGAAGACTGCTATATTATAACCCTATCACTAACTACAACACACTGACAAAAACTGATCACTTACTAGCTCTTGTAGGTTTTAAGTATTCTCTTGGAATGTCTGTAGACAATCCTGGTTGGATCAACGCTTCTGTTTCAATGGGGTCACTAATCCTGCTTGAGGGTAAACTAATACCCAGTCACACTATCCCGGGCTCTAGTAGACTAGCATGATTAGGAGGTAATAGATAGTATCATGCTGGATTTTCCATGAAGGTCAATGGAAAGTGTCTCCAATACAAGACAGAGAAAGTGGCTGCTAGGTCAGGTGGCCCAGTAAATGACTGCCTTAATGGAAAATCGGAGAAGTTATGGAAGATTGAGAAGAATCCACAAGACCACAAGATGGGAAGCTGAGGCCAGAAAGCCAGTTTAAGGTTGGGGTTCAGGAAGGACAAGCAACATTTCTTCTAGGACGTTTGCCTCCATTAACTTAAAAAAATGCAAATTATAATCTACTTTAGTATCATTCTTTTTACATTTTTGAAAGAAATATTTTTAATAATGTAAGCATTAAATTAAAGAATTTGGTTATTTGGCTTGATATCATATTAACCAAGTGGATAGCACTGCCCTGATAGCCTTTTACCCAATTAAGTGTGTTCAGAGCTGAAATGGATGAACTGAATGCTGTTTAATTGCATTGATGAGTGAATTTTGTCAAAGCGTTATTCACAGTGAATTTTATGCATTCATCAATTATTTACTTGTTTGTCAATTATTTACTGATAATTTGTGCGGTTTGGGAAAGTTCTTTTTTTTAATACCAGTGCCCCAGAATGCTTTGCGAGGCCAGTGTGACATCCTCCGGAGCTGTAACAGCCAACATTGACAGGACTGCTCCCGGGTATAAAATGCTGATCATCTGCATTACAGACTCTGTGGGATGGAGTTATCTGAGTTTGTAGCCAAATGTGCAGGTCCATCTTCAAGAGCCACATCAACATAAGAGAAGGAGGCTTGTGCTGTATGCATGCCTAGTAATTAACTGCGTGGTGCGGTGAAAGTAAAAACAAATCTTGAAGGAGTCTGACACAAACGACCACAGAGGAGACTCTACGAAATAACAATAATAACAAAAGACTTATAACTATTTACAAGATCGTTTCTATCTTTTTGATAGAATAAAAAATGCAAAGCATCAGCACAGGCAGTTTTATAGAGCCTTCAGTGTGACTTCAAAAAACAGAACGATCCAGCAGTTTCAATCATGACACGCCACTTTTCTGCCATAATTTTTCTCACTTTTGACTATGATTTTGGTATTTCTGCTTTGTTTTGATGAAATCTATGATTGTGTGATTCTGACTGCGTCTTTTCTTCTTTGATCTCACGGGGGCACAGTGGTGCAGTGGTTGGCACTGCTGCCACACAGCTCAGGTCACCTTTTTAGCCACAAGTATAGTTGGTAGACGTTTCCCTATCCCTCAGGGACACTTTCACGATGACTGCACCATTATAATCCAGTCAAATCTAGTTCAGTTAGTCCTTCCCCATTGACTTTAGTGCAGTCTGTCAAGTATGGCGAGTATCGCAAATATTCCCATGATTTTGGGGAACTCACGGCAAAGCGAACTCAGCAATTTTCGCTCATTACTCCTGTTTAACTTCATGATGTATCCCTGTAGCTTTCTTGATTTTGTCCACAGAGGACTGAACATCAGCATGCCTCTGGCTTCACCCAAGTAGCATGTCTAACAGCAGTTTTATATTCCAAAGTATGCACATTGGCATGCTTCTGCCCATTGAGGATTTACATTTTCAGATGCCCCCAGGTAGCATCTCTTAGTATCACATATCTTTCTGTAATATTTTAAAATATCTTGAAAAGTATTTAAACTATTTACATTTCAGAAACTCACAATGTGTGTTCTATATGATGTGTGATTTTCTAGGAAACAGAGAACATTTTGTGATAAGAGACCATTCAGCTTTGAATAGCTAGTTGTGTCACCTAGTTATTCTATTACAATACTGAGTGAACATCTTTTAAAAGACTCAAGGGCAGTACTTTGCATCATACTGCTAGGCAACTGTTTCCATTTCTTTGTTTCACTATATGAACGTTTGTGTCGTGGTTCTGTGTTCTCAGAAACTTAAAGTAACAAATGTCAACATTACTAAAAAAACTTTCAAAAATTTTTAATGTTTTGTCTACAGGATCTCCGCTTAGCCTCAATATGCTTGAATTATATTCTCTAGCTCATTTAGTGAATTGTGTGGCTGAATGGCTAAATTGCTGGACTGTAAACTGCTATGTGTCAGCTGAAAGCCTGCGACTGACTCACTGTGTGAAACTGAACAGGCCGCTCAGCCTGGCTCATCTGTAGGAATATTCAAGCAATTATATTCAGTTGCTTAGGATAAAAGCATCAGCTCAGTCCAAAATGTAAACATAAATATTATAGGATTTCTATGCTCTATGTATGGTAGTACCAGGCAACAGAGTAAGCAAAGTGCCTAGTCAGTCTCTTTGATTTTGCACATATGCTTAAGTTACAAATAACAGATTTAATTAGTTTTGCAAAAAAAATATATCAGGTCATCTAACACAAGAAAAATATAAGGTCATTAAACATGTAAAATAAATCTAGCAGCACTCTCCAAATTATGAGTTAGCTTTTGTGCAGAGCACTAAATAATTGATGGAAACTGTATCATCTAAATTGCATTTTCATTTGAAATGGGTGGAGGGGGGTAAATTGAATTCTTAATTGTATTTGCCACATTTCCCAGGTCAATTTACATGCCTTCTAATGTCCCTGCCTGCTAATATGATTTCATTTCACAGAAGAGTAAATGGCACAAACTTATCTGAGAAAACACCTAGCTTCTGTCTACAGGTCATGGACTTTCTCTGTTCGAACATTAAGTGCAGTTTATGAAAATCCATTATTTAAATGAGCTTCACACAACAACGCAGCTGTAAAAGCAGAAAACCTCCTTGTGTGGTTTCACCTGTAATGGTTGCTCATATGTGGGGGTTTTATGAGCAGGTCTGTTAGTATTCTGGACGGCAAGCCTCACAGCAGGCTGATCAATAGATGGTGTCAGTATATGCAGTATATGAGTGCTTTATTTATTTATTTATTTTTTATTTTACAGCATAAAAGCACCGTTCATAAAGACCTTGGAATACATCTACATCTGCCTTTCAGCTAAAGGTCTAACAACGTGACATTTTCGAGAACATAAATTAGTCTTGCAAGCTCAGTGCAGGAGCCAAAAGCTTGATGATTGCACAGGACTGGGTTTACAGATCACCTCACGCTCTAATGGTGATAAATCTTTCCTATATTTAACTAGATTGTATGTGACACAGGGCTCATCTGCAAGATTCAGTAGAGGCGTTCTCTAAATATTGATGCTTACTATGTGCCAATCAGTGTGTTTAACCTGCAACCTCATTCTGGAGCTAAAACAAGCTCACTCAGCATGTTTGCCTACATATCTTCTCAACAGAAGTTTAAGGAATTTAGTGCTGGAGTCAGACAATGCACTGAGCACTTAGGAGGCATCAAAACAGAGGAGGTAAATGTGAATTTGGTAGGTGCCTGGGTATTTATTTATCTGCTTATGATGCCCAGTTGGCAAGGAGTTACATAGACCAAGATAGCCTAGGGCATACTACTTACCCTGTATTACGGCTTTTCCTGCTGTGTGCTAAATTATTTCCTTTCTGTAATTTTACATTACTGCGGCCAGCTTCTTTTGTTTGAACAAAATAAGTTCTGGACTACCATAATTGGGCCTGTACAGCAGAGGTTCCCCATCAATTTTTCCTATAATTAATCTTCTTATTAGAGGAAAGTTTATTATAAGTCAAAATGTATTTTTCATTATCACAATTATGCTATACATTAAGTTTTCATGAGAAATGATATTCTTAAGTGAAACATTTTTTAATCAATTTTAATAAAATACTGTGCCTGTTCTTACCCTCTATGGGGCATGAATATGTCCACTCTGAAGCAGCAAAGGTTTAGATTTCAGAAAATATGCCTTTTCTGTCTCTGAAGTATGTTCAGACAACAAAAGGAAACTGGAAGTAATATATTTTATCACAGAGTTTTGGCACCGTTTCCCTTAAGGAGATATTTTCTGTTCAAAATGACTATTGTAGGTTGAGTCTTCATGGAAATAAGGAAGTGAAATAGCATGAAACCCCACATATGTCTGAAACTGATTAGCACAACATTGACATTCTACTTCTTCATAGTAGAAAATATTCCTGGTATGAAATGACAGCTTATTTGTCTAAATCTTGACAAAAATCATACTCTATGCATTTGAAGCACTCTGAAAACAGTAACTGCAACGTTTGCTAAACAAGCTACAGAAAACCAGATCCCTGGGGATGAAAAGTTGTCATGAGGGAGACAGGCAATGAGAATAAGGGCACAAATGGACTTGGGCACAAATGGCAGAGTCTAACTTTTTGTTTTTTAATAATATGTGTGCAATCTCAAAACATGGATCCATATTCAAGAATCTTCTTAGCTTGAAAATAGATATATTTGGTAGGTTTTTTAAGTCTTTTGTTTTCACATTTGAATTTGTTGCATGTAGAAACCATTTTAATACACACAAGTATGGTATATTTTAAAATGTATAAAATTTATAGAAAATGTATTCATGGCATAACATCCAGGTGCTGTAAGGTAACTAGTTAACTAATTTGAAAGCTAGAGAATTTACATTTTTGATTTACTTCATAAAAGAGTCACTTAATATATTTTTCTTTATTAAATATTTTTGTAACAATAATTCATATTCAAAAATAACAGTGATAATAGAAATAGTTTACATGGGTTAGTAGATTACATTAAGTACATGCTTTTTTAACATTACTTTAAATCATCTTGTTGTTAAACATGTAACCTCAGTAGACTTGTGGCGGCTCAATAGCTTTCATAGACAGCAGATTCCAGTTCAAGTGATGCATTAATCGATGTGCTGTTGTCTATGACTAATTGTAGTTCAAATTTCTTATACATAACATTTTTGAAAGATGTATCTGATGGAGTGTTCAAATCTCTGTTAAGGTCTCAAGGCTAATGTGTTGTTTGTTGGCTGCTTCGGACCATGATAGAGAGCAGGCTCTGAGTTTTGCCAATAAATTATAGTATCAGAGAAATATTCAATCATTATAATGTGCAGATAATGCAGTCGCGAGGTTATTTTTGGTGTAACATAAATACTAAGTACCTATTTGTCCAGTCTGTGCTAACAGAGTGACGCTTACATAATTCCTTTTTTTTTATCCTAATTTTTACTTTTATAGTCAAGTTACCTCAAGCAACAGGAGAAGTGTGGCTCTCCCAGTGTTTGACTAACCTGAATTTTAGATCCATTTGATTTTGGATATGTGAAAGAGGAGAATATACACAATGTGTATTTTAACAGTAAAATCATCAGTAATTGAAGTCACACAGAATGTTTCTCTGTTTTAAGATACACAAGTTTGTATCTTTTTTTTAGGCTTTTTAATGAGAAATTTTTTAATTTCAAAAATTGTTTACAGTGCCTTATTTGAGATATTTAAATGAAAATTGAACTTTTCCAGCAAAATTCCCTGATGAATAAATGTGCAAAAATTCAATAAAATCAGTCTACTGGGAGCAAATTTATTTAACGCAGACAAAGAGGCAGACAGACATCGTAACTGCAGTAGATGCTTTTTGCATTATATGTGAACGCACAAAAAAACTGGTTTACTTCAAAACCCAATTTCATTTCAAATTAAATGTTTACCTTGACTGTAAACAAATAACTCTGATTTGAAAATTTACAAACTTATCCTTTAATGTGGCAACAGGTTTGCATTACATTATACTAGTAAAGGAAGATATTTTTTAAATCATTTCATAAATTGTGTTACCAGTGGGTCATGGGAAGCCAGATCCACACCTGGATAGTATATGTCTATCACAGCGCACACTCACCCATACCAGTCCAGTTAAGAGTTGACGGTAAACCTAAAAACAAGTTTCAAGGATGTGGATGGAATTTGCAGTAATTGGAAATACTCAACATGGACATTGGAGAATATGCAAGCATCACTTAAACTGAGAAAATGCTAGGATTTACAGTCGGGGCTTGGGGCTTGTTGATCAAATGAAAAGGTTATTATCAGCTTTATCCTTTGTGGAAAAAATGAACAGGCAATCATAAATTGTTTAATGCATGCATAGATCTCAATGAATTTGTATCTTATGTTTACTTAATTTTATTGTGATAAATGTGTAAGTCAAAATGGAATTTGATCTGGTGCAGTTCATATTCATTATACACCAAAATGAGTATGCAGTATAAGGACCACAACAGTCGCTATAGCCCATAAGCTCTCAAACAACCATTTTAACAAAGACACATTTACTGTAGCCATACTAATCAAATTACATTTTACGTGGTTATAGGACTATTCACTCATTTTAAAGTGCTAACATTGAAAGATTTCATTCTGAAAAATATATTTAACATACTGGTGGTTTGAATGTCATTTTACCATCTTTATTAGTAAGGCAAAATCCTTCCGAAATGGGAAGGCTTTCTCGCTCTTTTTTTGTTTGCGTCTCAACAAGTTGTACTGGCATGCATATCCAACAGAAATATCTTCTTCAGCTCTTCTTTTGCATTCATCTTGCTGTGTTCCTTCAAGTTTACCTCCCAACATCTCTTTCATCAAGCTGTTTTTACATACCTTGTGACCAGCCCTGCTTTTCTTCTGACTAAGGATTGGTTAAGACTTTAAGACATTAAAACTTTTTACCCACATTGTGTAGCCCCTTTTTATTTTTTTCCTGCCTGTCCAGGTAACCTTTGCTATTTTTCCTCACAGCCACATTTTAATGCTTCCAAACTCACAGCGTTAAATTGCCAACCTGAATAACATCATCTCTATGATTTCTTTTTTCATTCTTGCTTATATTGTGTACCTATACTTTTTTCCATTACCAGTGCTATTTCCTTTCCTTTTTACCTTCCATTTTCTATCAAGTTACTTTAAATGTTTATAATCTATTAATCCTGTTCACCTTCCAAAATCAATTGTTCATTCATTCATTCATTCATTCATTCATTCATTAATTAATTAATTAATTAATTAATTAATTAATTCACGTTATATAGAAGCTTAGAAATGTTCATTATTTTTATTATAGACATTTTTATGAAATTCTGCAGAATGTCTTGTACCAGTGACAGCAACATCACAACCTTCAGTCTTTCAACTTTATTTTCATTGATCCATCTATTTTCTTGATTTGCTTAATCTAAGTTCAAGGTCATGGCGAACGAAAGCCTATCTACGTCAGCTTGGGTATAAGTCATGAACTAGACATGAAATGGATGTCACATTACTGTTTGGCGCAGTCATATACATAACAACACTGTGTAAGATGTGTCAGGTAACCTAACCCATACGTTTTTGGGAGATGGGATAAAAAGCAGACTAGAAGAACACTAGAATGTACCCTTGCGAACACTGAGCAAAATTCTAGACTCAGTGCAGACATTTTAGGTAGGTACCTTAACTTTTAACTTCTCTGCCACTCATGCTCCCTTCTTTAACAAATAATTTGGCCTAATTCCTTCTTACTATTGAATACATAATGAATGCAATTGGGAACCAAGGCCAATGCTCTCCAGAATTTGTTTCCTAGTCAGTCTTCATTCTCAATAAACATAAAAGTTTCCATCCTATTCACACAATCAGCTCTTTTGAACGCTTTTTACAAGTTCAATATAGTGCAAACATATTATTAGATTCAAGATCTTATTAGAAGTAAAAGAAGGTTGGACATGATTTATCGTGATTTCAGTCATTACATAAACAACATTTTAGTCATATATTTTTGTTTATCTATTTATAAACAAAAGCTGAATGGCGTGTAGTCAATATCTACTATGTATCTCATTCCTATACTTGAGATGTCTGTTACAAAGAGTTTGCAATATTCTTATGACACCCTTAGTGCCATACATCAGCAAGCTCTGAGGGCTTTTTATTTCTCTTAGGTAGTACTCATAGGACAACCTCAGATAGGGGAACTTTAAATAGGGGATGCTCTTGTACTGTTTGTTCAAATCAGAATACTGCCAAGCAGGCTTAAGTACTCATGAACAGAGTTATCAAATAAATAAATATATAAAAAGTTATACAAGTGTAATCAGGTTTACAGGTCAGGAGACAAAATAATAAACTCTTACTACCTCTTAAAATTGGTCCACTGTGCCTGAAGTTCTATAGCTAGGCTTGCCTATGAGCCCAGATTTCTGTTACTAATACACACTCCATTGTCTTCTTTTCCTCTGTCTAGAATGTTTTCCTACTGCCAGTTGAATGCCTGTCTGCAGCTCTGATTCTGACTCTATATTTAACTCTTAATTGACTAGAAGAAGTCTTTAAATCAAAGCCCAGAATTAATTTTGTAAAATTCATGAATGTCCTTTGGAACTTCAACTAGAGCTGTCTCTGTTAGCCATAGGGATCTCTGGAGGGAACACCCACAGTCCTCTGTCCTTGGCTAAACCCAGCTACAGCACAACTCCAACTGAAAGGATCAGGATGTCCTTTCTACCACTTATCAGTCTATCAACTTTTACAGTCCTTCATCGCCAGGTCAAATCTGTTGTCATTTTTGGGTGCCTCAGAGGCTGCTGATTGACAGCTTCAGTAGACCAAATCAGTGGTTCAAATCCTGGCAAAGATACTGTCTACGTTGAGTTTGTATGTTCAGACTATGAATGAGTGGGGTTTTGTCTAGCATCCCTCTCCCAAGAGGTGTGTACTGAATTACATGACATTATGAATTTAAATTGGAAAAGTGCAAAAGTGTGTAGGCTAGTGACCTATCCAGGTTGATTCCTGGACAGTATGTGCCCTGGGCCACTATGACCCTAAACAATATGGCAAAACATTTCCATGATGACCTCTGTTTTATTTAGCTTATATTGCTTGTCATATATTGACTCTGAAAGCTGTTTCCACATAAAATTTCTCAAACTTTTGCAATCTAATTTATGTTTGCTAGTGGATAAAGGTAATCCTTTTAGCACTGGGCACAATCTGCCCTGAACATGATTCTAGTGCTTCAAAAGGCTAATCATGGACACAACCACACTAATACTCAAACAAGGCCATTTTGGAACTATTACATCTATACACAGACAACAACTGGGCACAGCATTTATATCCATGACTGCACCACTAACTGCCTTATATTATTGTCATCTTCCCTTAGCATCCATCCATCCATCCATTATCCAAACCGCTATATCCTAACTACAGGGTCACGGGGGTCTGCTGGAGCCAATCCCAGCCAACACAGGGCACAAGGCAGGAAACAAACTCTGGGCAGGGCACCACCAAAGGACAATTTAGAATTGGCAATGCACCTAACCTGCATGTCTTTGGACTGTGGGAGGAAACCGGAGTACACGGAGGATAACCCACGCACACATGGGGAGAACATACAAACTCCACACAGGGAGGACCCGGGAAGCGAACCCACTGCACCACCATGCTGCCCTCCCTTAGCATTCATTTCCTAAATCCCTACAAGCACATTATTGATTCCTGATTCAAAGTAAAGTGGGTTTTAGGAGTGTGGGAAAATATTGGTATCCTGTTGAAACAGGTGTAGAATATGTCAGTGCTAAGTGCTTCTTGCAAGGTTTAGTTCATTCAAGTCTATTACAAGAAGTGTATGGGCACCACACTTTTCAAGAAATATATGTCTTTCTTACTTCCATGGTGTTTTTGATGAGCAACAAACCTATTTTAAGATTCCTCGTGGAATGAAGAATACAAATGTGAAAAGATGCTGAGGGCGATGGACCTTCATGTTAACCATTTATTGTCAAAATAAATATAATGCTGTATTTCTACTTACAAAAGCTAAATCTCTCCAATTATTACCAGTGGCAGGGTTGTAGAAGGACATTCATTTGTCTTTGTCTTTATGAATAAAAAATAAGTCTGCACTTTTGTTAAAGTTGACTGCCGTGGAGTTTAAAATCTGTCTCCTTTGAGCTCTTGTTTAATGATGTTTTCATTAGATGCTTGCTGGCAGCCGTGACATTGCTGCCACATAATGAGAATTTTAAATACAAAAGGTCCAAGCCATGAATTTATGAAGCCATTTAATTCGGTCCTTAGTCAATACCTGCCAACGGCGGGCCACAGATTTCCTGCTTGAAGATTTCCCCTTGAGTCTTGACGTTAAGATCTTTGAAAGACGAAAAGTTAACAAACACAAATAAGGAAGCAGCTTTACATGAATGCTGTGAATCAGTGTGTGTCGGGGCATTTCTATCCTTTAATTGGAGGAAGAAATGCTTCACCCATGCTCATGAATAAGTCATAGGATTTGACTTTTAATCAAACACACTTTGGCAAAAAGAGATATTTTGTGTTAACAACTGTTTATCAGAATAACCCTGGCTTCTTTTTGTTTTGCTTTTGATCCCATCAATTGACTTTCTATGCCTTTGTAATAATGCCATGAAACAAGCCAAATGTCATTAGCAGGAATACATAAACGCTGTCTTGTCTGCTCTTACCCATTAGCTGTTATCTTTCATGTAACATTTCATTTTTTGGGATTTCTCATCTACAACATACATGGTGGTAGTGACATTTCATTAAGTATATTCAAACTGCTACACACAATCTTAAAATTTGTTTCAGATCTTCGTAAAGGAAAGAAGTCTACATCATCTTTAAAAAAGCAAAATTGTAGGATGGCCTTTTGACAGTATGGTTTAGCTCCATGCTCCCTCTTTATTTTTGGGAGCTTCTTGAACCCAACACTATCAATAACATAAATGGATGGGCATGGTAGATGAGGACAAACACACCGAGCAAGAGGATGGTGAAAAAGTGCAAGTGCTTTTATTAAAAATCAATTCATAAAACAGGGTGTCCACAAAGTGCAGTGCTCCAACAGTCAATAAATAAATAATCCATAAAATGAATGTGTCTGGTGGAGGTTAAAATTACAATAAATCTTCTTCTTCTTCTTCTGTCGGCTGCTCTTGTTAGGGGTTGCCATAGCGGATCATCTTCTTCCATATCGTCCTGTCTTCTGTATCTTGCTCTGTTACACCCACCACCTGCATGTCCTCTCTCACCACATCCATAAAGCTTCTCTTAGGCCTTCCTCTTTTCCTCTTGCCTGGCAGCTCTATCCTTAACATTCTTCTCCCAATGTACCCAGCATCTCTCCTCTGCACATGTCCAAACCAATGCAACCTTGCCTCTCTGAATTGAGCTGACCCTCTAATGTACTCATTTCTAATCCTGTCCATCCTCGTCACACTCAGTGCAAATCTTAGCATCTTTAACTCTGCCACCTCCAGCTCTGTCTCCTGTTTTTTGTTTAGTGCCATCGTCTCTAACCCATATAACATAGCTGATCTCACTACTGTCCTGTAGACCTTCCCTTTCGCTCTTGCTGATACCCGTCTGTCACAAATAACTCCTGACACTCTTCTCCACCCATTCCACCCTGCCTGAACTCTCTTTTTCAGCTCTCTTCCACAATCCCTGTTACTCTTAATTGTTGATCCCATGTATTTAAACTCATCCATCTTCACCAACTCTACTCCCTGCATCATCACCATTCCTCTGACCTCCCTCTCATTCACACACATGTATTCTGTCTTGTTCTTACTGACCTACATTCCTCTCCTCTCTAGAGCAAACCTCCAACTCTCCAGGGTCTCCTCAACCTGCTCCCTCCTCTCGCTACAGATCACAATGTCATCAGCAAACATCTTAGTCCAAGGGGACTCCTGTCTAATCTCATCTGTCAACCTGTCCATCACCATTGCAAATAAGAAAGGGCTCAGAGCTGATCCCTGATGTAATCCCACCTCCACATTGAATGCATCTGTCACTACTACTGCAGTTTTCACCACAGTCACACTTCCCTCATACATATCCTGTACAACTCTTACATACTTCTCTGCCACTCCCCACTTCCTCATACAATACCACAACTACTCTCGAGGCACCCTGTCATATGCTTTCTCCAGGTCCACAAAGACGCAGTGCAACTCCTTCTGGGCTTCACTATACTTCTCCATTAACATCCTCAGAGCAAACATTGCATCTGTGGTGCTCTTTCTTGGCATGAAACCATACTGCTCCTCACTAATCATCACCTCACTTCTTAACCTAGCTTCCACTACTGTTTCCCATAACTTCATGCTGTGACTCATCAATTTTATCCCCCTGTAGTTATTACAGCTCTGCACATCCCCCTTATTCTTGAAAATCAGTGCCAGTACACTTCTTCTCCATTCTTCAGGCATCCTCTCACTTTCCAAAATTCCATTAAACAATCTGGTTAAAAACTCCATTGCCATCTCTCCTAAACACCTCCATGCTTTCACAGGTATATCATCTGGACCAGCGGCTTTTCCATTCTTCATCCTTTTCATAGCTGTCCTTACTTCCTCCTTGCTAATCCATTGCACTTCCTGATTTACTATCTCCATATCATCCAGCCTTCTGTCTCTCTCATTCTCTTCATTCATCAGCCTCTCAAAGTACTCTTTCCATCTTCTCAACATACTCTCCTCACTTGTGAGTATGTTTCCATCTTTATCGTTTATCACGCTAACCTGCTACACATCTTTCCCAGCTCGGTCTCTCTGTCTAGCCAATCGGTACAGGTCCTTTTCTCCCTCCTTGGTGGTCCAGCCTCTCACACAACTCATCATACGCCTTTTATTTAGCCTTCGCCATCTTTCTCTTCACCTTGCCCCTTATCTCCTTGTACTCTTGTCTACTTTCTGCATCTCTCTGACTATCCCAGTTCTTCTTCACTATCCTCTTCCTCTGTATACTCTTCTGTACTTCCCCATTCCACCACCAAGTTTCCTTTTACTCCTTCCTCTGTCCAGATGTCATGCTAAGCACCCTTCTTGCTGTCACTCTTACTACTTCTGCTGAAGTTGCCCAGCAGTCTGGTAACTCTTCACTGCCACCCAGTCCCTGTCTTACCTCTTTCTCCATAAACTCAACCATGCAGTCTTCCTTTTGTCAACTTCTACCATTTGATCCTTTTCTCTGCCCTCCCTCTCCTCCTCTTCTTCTTGATCTCCAATGTCATCCTACAGACCAACATCCTGCCACCACTTTGTAGTCTTTAATCTCCTTCAGATTGACTCTTCTGCATAGGATGTAATCTACCTGTGTGCATCTTCCTCCACTCTTGTACGTCACCCTATGTTCCTCCCTCTTCTTAAAATATGCATTCACCACAGCCATGCCCATCCTTTTTTCAAAATCCACTATCCTCTGACCTTCTTCATTCCTCTCCTTGACACCATACCTACCCATTACCTCCTCATCTCCTCTGTTCCCTTCACCAACATGTCCATTGATATCTGGTCCAATCACCCCTTTTTGTCCCTTGGGTACACTGTTCATCACCTCATCCAACTTGCAGGGCATATGCACTAACAACATTCATCATCACACCTTCACTTTCCATCTTAAAAATCATTACTCTGCCTGATGCTCTTTTCACCTCCAAAACACTCTTGACATACTTCTCCTTTAGAATAACCCCTACCCCATTTCTCCTCCCATCCACACCATGATAGAACAATTTGAATCCACCTCCGATCCACCTGGCCTTACTCCCCTTCCATTTAGTTTCTTGCACGCACAATATATCAGCCTTCCTTCTCTCCATCATATCGGCTAACACTCTTCCCTTACCAGTCATACTGCCAACATTCAAAGTTCCTACCCTCAGTTCCACTCTCTTTACCTTCCTCCTGTCCTTCTGCCTCCAGACACATCTCCCACCTCTTCTTCTCCTTCTTCGGCCAACAGTAGCCCAATTTCCACCAGCATCATGTTGGCTAACAGTACTGGCAGCCGTTATTAACCCGGGCCTCGACCGATCCGGTGTGGAAATTTGGATTATTGTCCGCATATTGATCTGGCAAAATTTTACACCTGATGCCCTTCCTGACGTAACCATTCCCATTTATCCGGGCTTGGGACCAGCACGAAGAAACACACTGGTTTGTGCATCCCCGTGGCTGGGTTAGGTTAAAATTCCAATAAATACATCCAATAAAATGAGGTTAAAACAACACAGTACAGGAAACTCATTTAAAATCCCACAAACCCTACATCCTTCCTTTAAAAGTGATGCCTCTCCGGCTTATCCTATTTGGACCTTGCAGCCTGGAGAGACGTTGACTAAGAGGTGCACACACTCATTTCATTGGGCCCATGTCCCCGCTGCCAATCCCACAGTGGCCATAGGCAACCCCGAGCCCTGCTCTAACCAAACTCTTGTTTATCTTGGCTCCAGTACTTCCACCGCTACCATTGGTTCTACCCAGTGAAAGTACGCTCCTGCTCCCAAAGTTGCTCAACAGGAGTGACCCACAACCCTCTCCTAAGCGATGGCCACACTCTCCCCTTTGGGGCTTCACTCCCATCCAATTGCTTCAGTTAACTACAATGGCTTGTTTTCTCTCTTTCCCACTCCTGCCTGCTTCATCTCCTGTCCTTTAACCTCCGCTCTCTTTTTTTCCATTCTGCCCCCCTTTCTCTTGTGCTGCTTGTTCTTATAAGGCTGTGTGGTTGCAGCGTCTCAATCGCACACTGCAGGAAGATGATGAAGCCATTTAGAAGAACCACACCTTCACATGCAGGTGCGTCTCACCCCAATTACTCCACCAACACCCCACAGCTACGTGAGCATGCCCACAGAGAATGAGCCGGCCAATAGATTATTTATTAAAATGGCCATTCATTCTGAGCCGTGGACCCACTATACCACAGGTATTAAGTTCAAATTTACTAGACAATACAAGAAAGATTGTTGACCATAAAGGTAATTCATGACCTTGTAATCAAGAAGCAGGAAGGAGGTAAAATGTTCAAAACTAGCAGCAAAAGAGATAAATCTATTAAAAGGGAGCAGTAGTCAAAAAGCAAGCTAAAAGTCAAATCTAAGTTGATTAACAGATGCATTGACAAAAACATTGATCAAGACCCCAAACACTAGTAATGTCATATAAAAAGAACTTAAATAAAAACAAAGAACCCATCAGGCTCATCAAATAAGAACAAAGACAGTGCCAGTAGTCATCTTCAATACATGCATCAAATAATTTCCTTATTTTTGTTATTGCCAGGCATCTTTAAAGATACAGACATGATCAGTGGCATACTGTCTTGGAAGCAGAAAGATAACCATTAATATTGTTAAGGAAGATGAAGTGCTATATGATTCAGCTAAGCATCACTGAGGACAGTTCATCAATATTTAAAGTCTACAAATGTTTATTGAGATAAAAACAATAAGCATACTTTTTGAAGAGGTTTTTAAAAAGTGATTTATTATAAAATTATTTTAACAAAAGAAATAAAGTGTTTGTACTTGTAAGTAACCAATAACGTCAGTTCAATCTAATCTTAGTCTCCAAGTCACCATCTTAGAAACAGCAAGAAATTCGTATTGCTGACATATTTGGGATAAAGCTTCCTTCTTCAGGATGAATCCACCTTCACATTAAAAAAAAATGCACATATACACACATGATATGTAAATAGGATGGCTATGGTTATTCATAAGCATATTCATATATATCCTTGTGCCTGTTTTTGATTACTATTTTTTTAGACTTTAATTTAGACAACAAAAAGTAAAACACAGTTCAGTGAAAAATACAACCATTAAAATATTGCAAACATTTATGGTTAAAATGTAAAGAAATCAGGTCAAACTCAAGACTCAGCACTCTTCCCATATTCAATTCAGACAGCCAAGTGAACAAACTACTAAATAAGAGGTATTTCCACATGTATATTAGACATTATAAAATATAAAGCAGAGATCTGGCATGTTTTTAGAACAACATTGTGAATTTTTGCCAGATTCTGAAAAATCTTTTAAAATATATACATTTTTAGTTTCAAATAATAGAAGCCTATTATGCCGCCTCACAACAAGCAGGCTGGGGTTCAAGTCCTGCATCATCTCTGCATGACTTTCCAATTGAGTTATGGAGTACAGGTTAAGATTCTTCTAGTTAAGTAAAATAAGTCAACACATTAGCAATGTAGTGTTGGATGTTACAATAACTTTTTCTTTGCATAATACTGTATCATACCAGGTAACGGCGCACTGCACGGTAACGTGCAATGAATACACTTGACTTGATCATTCATAGTTTTCATCCTCATTCTCTGTACATTTAGCATTCATTTGCTCAGAGGTTGATGCACATGCTGCTTCCTGAGCAGCTCTTCTTTTCTCCACCCTAGCACCCCACTTCTCTTCTTTCATCAGCATCTTTTCACATTAAAACTGATTAAGTCAGTGTTTGTGTAGCAATTACTTAGTATGTTTTCTTTAATTTTTCACTTAAGCTGACACTTAACAATTCAATCTGCCTCAAGAATGATTTAAGATATGAAGAGGTAGGGGAAGTGATGGTGAAAGTGGTAGGGATGAGAATGCCGCACGGCCACCCTGCTGGCCAATGCCGAGAGTTGATTCTACAATAAAATAAAATAAAAATTAAAAGAGTAATATCCTTGGAGGTCAATCATCACACCGAAAGCAGATATTAGACGTCACATAGTACATATGTACCAAATTTCGGTTTGTGAACTACAGGTCATTTAAAATCCTGGACAGACAAATGAACAGCCATAGTAGCGCAATATATATAAATATAACGTTGCATCCAATGTTTTGTAAATCCAAAATTATGAAACAAATATGCAAATATTTTTTCCGCTAAAATGGTCTGAGTGTGGGGCATTCATAAAACATATCAATTTGCCAAGGCAGGCATTTGGTGACATTTGTCTTTTTACACAATGCAACGATGCACAAGTTTTGGCTGAAAGCAATATACTTTGCACATATTTAAGAAAAAAGATGACAAAATTCCGCTACTTCTCTGTGATTCAAATTTAAATAGGTCCCATTACCATCATTGGCTAAGATTATCTAGATATGAAGTCTGTGAATTATGTATTAGAGTCTGAGTATACAGTATGCTTCTCTTTACTAGCTAGCATACTGTCAGGAATAGACAGTGAAAAGTACGTACTACCAGCCCTACCACCAGCATGGTGGCACAGTGGTAGCACTGCTACCTTGAAACAAGGAAGCTTGGGTTCACATCCTGGGTCCTCCCTGTGTGGAGTTTGCATGTTCTCCCCTTGTCCACATGGGTTTCCTCCAGGTGCTCTGGTTTCATAACACAGTCATGCAGGTTAGGTGGATTGGCGATGCTAAACTGGCCCTTGTGTGTGTGTGTGTGTTTCTGTTTTTTGTGTCAGTGTGTGTGTGTGTGTGTGTTCACCCTGCAATGTACTGGTGTTCTGTCCAAGGGATTGTTTCTTCTTTATGCCCTATGCTTGCAGGGATAGGCTCCAGCTTCCTCATAGTCCAGCTATAGATTAGCATTTTTAAAAAATTAATGGATGGATGGTGTACTTTATCGGGGCAGAGCTTTAGGTTTTCAATAAGGCAAAGCCAGTGTTAAGGGGCTGTGAAAGTAAATGTATCCACCTCGGTGAGTATGTCAGACCATTAAATACCTGACAGCTACATATAATCAATAATTAAACTTTATGTTACCTTATTTGCAGTCCAATATTTATACCATCTTTAACTCAGCCTGTGATTTAATATCATTTAACACAATGGTCTTCCTAGTTAGCTGGGGCATTTTATGGCTACTAAAATGCACTAAATATGTGAGCACATTGTCAATGAACATCTGTAGAAATGAATCTTTCCAGCAACACCAACACATTCAAGAGGTGGTGCCAGTTTGTCTCCAGTGCAGAACTGCTCTCCAAGATGATTTCTGACAAATTAAATTACAATATATTTAAGCAAAATTATAAAACATTCCAACTTTTCTAAAATATCAAACATTAGGTTTACCAGTCTTATTAGAGTCATTTAATTAGTTTAAAGGGGATATACAATTTCACATTCGGATGCTCTGTTACATGTGAAAGTCTTACTGATCCAAGTTCAGGGGTGGAAGCTCTTGGTGAAAGGTGGTCCAAATCCATTAAACTCTTTTCTTATTACATAAACATTGATTGATTCAGTTACTCTGAATGTGAATTTTACCCCAACATTCACTTTTATATATCATTTTAGGCAGCCAGGCTGAAACTATTAGTTCAGTTTAAAAACATCATTGTGAAGACTCAAAGATTTTTATTCACTCATTACAGTATAAAACTGACCAACTTCTCTATCTTCCAAGATTTTTGTACAAAGGAAGCAATTTAGGTAGCATTGTGTACATTTTCTGTAACAGATATAATTGTTGTTGTAGAACGTGCCAGTTATCCATTAAGTATTTTTCACAATTGAATTCTCCTGAGTGTATAGTGTACTGTATTAGGTACAGACATTTAGTTCATTCAGTGGATTAGGCCTTCAGTGAGGTCAATTAAAACTAAAGTGAGCAGGTAGAAGCATCTTGTAGATCGACACTCAGCATGAGATTCCCTGGAGTGAGTCAATAATCACTTAACATCAGCATCCATCCAATGGTAGTCTTGTGGCTTGAAAAGCGTAGGATGACGTAAGAAACCATCTTATGGTCTGATGGATGAACCACCATGTCTTACATATAGTGAGGCTACAGGTACAACAGCAGTTTGTAGAGAATGAAACATATGAGAATACACAACTTGACAGACTCCGGCTTACTGAAGTTCAGCTACTGTCCACTTCAGCCACAAGGACAATAGGAATGCTAATACTGAACAAGTACAGTGTATACAACTGTTGTCTGGTTCAACTAACTTCTTTTCTAAATAAAACATGTTAAACATTACAGAACAAGAGGATTAAAGAAGATCTGAAGAACAAGGTGGGTGACAGCCTTAATAGAAGATACTGTAAATAGTATTTGGATGTGTTAACTGTGTTTGGTGAGCTAAATATATTTCTATGTGAAAATGTGCTGTTCTTTACTAGTAGATTCAAAGAAAAATAGAAATAAATGGACTGTACAGATTACCCTGGTATGTTGTGTGGTGACAGCGAATTTAAGTAAATCCACATCTACAGAGGAACTTATTAAAACTAGATGCTGAAAATAATTTTTAGTTTTGTATTATTGCCTAACTTCAGATACTTTAAGATTCACCAAAGACACAAGGAACACTTGTTGGGTGGATACGGCCTTTATGCTATTCCTAGGATTCCTCTTTTTGTGATGTTCATTCATGCAAGTACTTTACTACTGAAGAAGGTCAGAATCTGCTTCAGTGACGTCTATATGTCCACAAAAGCTCTTCAACTGAACGCTGGTAAAAATGAATTACATCTTGAGGAACTTCAAGTATATTCGAGTTTTATTTTTCTCCTGTAACCTTTGATGCTTTTTATTAATCTAATTTTCTTCTCAACAGGCTATGATTAAATTAAATTCAGATACTGATATGAAATGGTTGCTGTTCACATTCATCAGAAAGTAATTTTTTTTCTTATGATGTAAACAACATCTCCTGTATCAATTTTCCATCCCAATAATATTTTGCTCTATCTTGCTCTAATTGGTTAATACATTTTTTCAATAAAGCACTCAAAAACATATACAAATTTAAAATTCTACTGCCAGAGTCCTGACAGAAGATGTTCTTCTGAAGAACTCCTTCTCACAGGCCTTGCAGTATTTTACCCTTCAAATGTTTTTTGTCTTCACAGTGTCGTTATTTTAAGAGGACTCTCAATGTCAGGTTCATTGGGGACTTTGGTGCAATGATTCAGTCAGGCTTGACCAACTGCCATGATGCACAAACCATAAACTTTCAATAGATGCAGAATCTGCAACTCGGTTGCTGGGACTGCTGACATCACCAGTGCTTGAGCTACTGGCACTTCTGAAGTACCAGGGGTTTTCAATGCATACTGGTAATGTTTGTAGTCAGCCTTTTCTCTCACAATATCACCCTCTGTGGACATCCTTCATAAAGAGTAGGGTGTATTCCAATGTCCTAGTTAAATTGGCCACCATGATCTGGTCTATTCTTTCCCCTGTCTGTAAGTGGCTATCTGATACCCTTCACCACATGATAGGTAATGTGTGGTGAGCATACTGGCACAATAATGGCTGCTGTTGCATCATCCAATGGATTCTACGCATTAGTGGTGGTTAAAGTTACTCCCCACTCACTATGTAAAGCACTGTGAGTAGTGAGAAAAGCTCTATAAAAATGTAAAGAACAGAGGTAGGAAAATGTTACTAGGGTGAGCTCCAGTTTTCTGTCACAAATAAAAAGCCCATCTTTATAGAAAAAACATGTCTATCTTAACATCGCTTTTATGCTTGGGACCAAAAACTGTGGTCACAAAACTGACATCAATAATAACAGCACAATTATATTGGAACCTTGGAAGGCAGAGGACTGGAGGCTAAAAAGCGGTGATAAAGCAAAATAACCAATATAAAATCCTCTCTTTTCTTCATCCCTCCTCTCACCTGTTGTTTTCAATGCAATTTTTATGCAGTTTATGGAAAACAATATCCTTCTCCATTTGCTGAATCATGCCACTCTTAACCTTATTATATCATCCATATTAGTTGTCACCGTAACAGATAACTTAAGCACTTTATTTTTTTAATTTTTTTTTTTGACAGGCTGCAGGATAAAACTTTGGACAAGTGAACATTCAGCATGGAGTTTGTATGCTCTGTCTATTGTCACGTCTGCAGTCAGACAGCCCATTATTCACTTGTAGATGAATGGTAAATTACCTAATCAGAGACCATCATTTTGAGATACAGATTCTCAGTAAGTGCTGAGTTTGGATGTATGAAATGAACAGTGAAGGTTGAATAAGTAAAACAGATCAGTGATAAAACAAACACTCCAGAGACAGATAAACGAATGCACCAAGGAACAAACAGAAGACAGAATAACTAAAATAAAATTTGTCAGCAAAAGGGTTAAGGCAGAGAGCCAATAAACAGGAGAAATGAACCATGAAAGAGAAGAAACACTGTGAACCTAAATATGCTAAACCATCAAGACTGAGTATAGGTGAATAAAGAGCTCTGCTTCAATGCTGTCTTATTTAATGAGGAGGGATGGGTGTAAGTGTGTCACTACACCAATTGCTAAGCTACCAAATGCACCTCCTTGCTGGTGTCAGGAGAAAGCATTCTTGCTTGCTAAAAATCAATTCCAACATTACACACACGTTCAGAGTTTTCTTCTTTAAGGTGTACACATCTACTAATGCTGAGATGGCTCTGTATGAGTATTACAGTAACACACTCAAAAATAATGTTTTTGTTATGGTACTTTATGGTTCTTTTCTGGGTTGTGTGGCCCCTTGTAGCTCTATTGCTTGACAAAGCACAATTTCATTGTGGGGATCATTCTTTGCAAACGAAGTTGATTCTTTGTGCTTTGAAAAACTTCCTAATATATACAAAAAACCTGACATCTTTAATGTATGACCGGCCAATTCAAATGGTGGCCCAGAAGCACCTCAGAGTGGTCCAGCCCATAGTCCCGCCATGGCTCCAGACTGTGACTAAAATGATCACCAACATGACCAAAAATAGTCTTTGGTGATTATCATTTCTACTTAGTTCACCAGTGGCGAATGAAGTAATTGAAACTTTATACTGATTATATTGTAACAGATCCATCCATCCATCCGTTATCTAACCCGCTATATCCTAACACAGGGTCACGAGAGTCTGCTGGAGCCAATCCCAGCAAACACAGGGCACAAGGCAGGAACAAATCCCTGGGCAGGGTGCCGGCCAACCGCAGGGCGCACACACACACACACCAAGCACAATTTAGGATCGCCAATGCACCTAACCTGCATGTCTTTGAACTGTGGGAGGAAACTGGAGCACCCAGAGGAAACCCACGTAGACACGTGGAGAACATGCAAACTCCACACAGGGAGGACCCGGGAAGCGAACCCAGGTCTCCTTACTGTGAGCCAGCAGTGCTACCACTGCACCACCGTGCTGCCCCATTGTAACAGATACAAAATGTAATGTTGAGCATATGAGCGATTAACATATGAGTTGTTATGTGATCCCCCTTGGATATCCATGAGCCACATAAAGGCTTGTTTATACAATTCACGCATTTGCACTGAGTGCATGGGACTCGCTGTGAAAATGGCGTTAGACTTGGAGACATACACACAAAAATATTTCTAAGTATGCAGTGCACCAACGCAGCAACTGTGTTTTCCAAATGGTGGCTGGTTACGCTTGTGCCAGAATAATGAACAAAGGGGCTGAATATGATGCAAAATAAAAAGAAGGCATGCAAAACATTTGAATTTTTTCTGCCCATGATGTAGATCCCCTACTATGAAGATATCTGTGTCATGGAATTGATTTGTTACTTCCGATTTGGAGCAGGCACACTAAGGTGTGATTGTCATGGATCTCCTTGTGTTTATTCATCTTTGCATGCAATCTCTCTTTTGATTTCATGCATGCTCTGTGCAAAATGCCGGCTTGTCCGTCAGTAAACATGCATGCACAGCAGCCTGCCCGCTGTTTCCTTATGCACAACAATGTCATGAAGTCTGCATTTTAAGGCGGCAGGTGTATTACATGTGATTGTTGTTTTACTGGTGGGCTCTATTATTAACGGCAGATAGTAAACTAAAACAGTATCAATAAATGCAACTTTGTTAGTTGTTAATTTAGTCGTTTGGGTGTGTGCACTGGGTGTTATGTTACCAATGAATTCTTTAATGGGAGCTCATCAACAAAGAAACATGGAAAATAACATTTAGTAAAAAATGAATTATAGTGATATTTATAATTAATAGTTCATTACTTGACACCCAAGAACTCTGTACAAAGACATTTTAAAGAAAAGTTGTTAAAAATCAATATACTAATCCACTTTCACGCCATACTTGTTGCCTTGTTTTTCTCAGGTAGTTTTTTCTGGGAAAAAAAAGAGAAAAAGGGCTTTGTTGTAGAACTCAAATTTCACCTCCGTCATATGAGTGATTAAAACCATGTGAATGAAATAAAAAAAATCCCTTGCCTGTCTTGACCCCCACTTTAAATTGGGAGAGAATTTCATTTTCAAGGCAGGCATCATTATCCTATAAAACACTTTTTCCTGTATGTTACATGCACAGTTGATCATGGCAGATTAAAATGAATAAAACTGTGAATACTGTGTAGTTAAAATTCTGCACAGTGTCTTTAATAAACCCATCAGACAGCCTTCTATTTCACATTCATATCTACTATGTCCCTGCATACCTTCCACCAGAGAGGACACTCATGTCCACAGCTGAGCCTTTGCTGTAGAAATGTGTGCCCCTGTAAGCTACTTGCAAAATGAACACTGTATGGCTAAAATTGTTCAAAATGTATTTTAAAAGACTGTAGACATTCATCTATATCAATTTCATATTAGATGTGCCTCCCCATGCCATCCACTATATAGGGGATATCCATTTCCACAGCTGAGCCACTGTCACTAAAATGCTGTTCTGCTTACAAAATGAACACTGGACAGATAAAATTGAGCTAAATCTATTTAAAAGAATCTTGGAAATCTTCTGCCACTTTTTTTCACTACTGTGCCCTTTTGTCCTATCCACTGGAAGTAACACTTATTGCCCCAGCTGGAGCAGAACTGTAAAAATGTGTGCCCCCTGTCTACTGCTTACAGAATGCACATTGGACAGCTAAAATTCTTCAAAATGTATTTTAAAAGATTGTAGAAAGTCTTCTTTATCACTTTAATGTTTACTGTGGCCTTCTGTCTCATCTACTTAGGGGGAAGGCACTCAATTCCATGGCTGCAGCAGAGGTTTAGAAATGCGTTTCCTTGCCTTCTTTGATTTTGCCTCAAACTGTAGCAGCTATTGACAGTTGTATTCTCACAATCAAGGGGATATCAGACAGACCATTAAGGAATTGGAAGTCGCAGAGTTTCTGCAGCACACTGGGCTAGAATCACTTGCTCAGCATAAAAATGTGGTGCCCCATGATAACACAAAGATCTCAGACAGACTGAAAACTAAACAGACATTACCTTACAGAATATCCAACTCAAAGGCACAAGTCTCACCAACTTTAGAGATAACCTTCAATTGCATGTTGAGAAAACAATGGAGGTTACAGTCAGGAAACTGGAAAGCCAGTATGAAAAGATGAGGGGTAATACACAGCAAGGAAGCTCCCATGGGTCTGACCTCATTCATTGCTTCTCAATATTCTATCATGACTCATAGCCAGATGATTTAACTACTTCCAGAGAAAATGAATCTGACTCTTTAATCTCCTTAGTGTTAGACCCGAGGTTTACTTGGACTGTAAAAGTGCCAACAGCATTAGTACTGGGCTTTACTTGGGCAACAGTATAGGTGTGTCTTGCGTAAACGTCAGACCCGAGCATTATCCAGGCAACGGTGTAGATGCATTTTCTCCTAGCCTCATAATGGTGTCTTATAAGAAACGCCTGTCATCAGTAGCGATGACGAAGTGAATCTGTCTTCACGCTGTGAAATTGAAACTGTCAGTGAAACTCAAAGTGACACTCGTGTCCCTCAAACATGTGCAGTGTGCTGTTCAAATTATTATTATTGTTATTATTATTCATGTTTATTATCTATATCATTATTATAATTTCTACACTTCTGACTCACTATAAACGGTGCCTTACCACTCCTTGTCTTGGTCACACGGACACCTCCAAAACAGAAACATAAAAAAGGAAGCCTTACGCTTTTCTGCCTCTTCCTGCTCTTTTACCATTCAGTCCACTCTCACACTGAACCAGTCACTCCTCTCTCTCTTGGGAAGTGACCTGAGCCCTCACAAAGTGCAGTCCCCCAAGACTCCACCCCCCACATCCCACACAGTAGCAAGACACGTCACAATATCAACATAATGTTTGGATATGTAACAAAGTCATGCCTGATCACACGTGGTGGTTAACATGAACCTGTGTCCCCTCAGTATGCAGTAGACCTTGTATTCATGTGTGTCAGTCACTGTTATCACTTGTTATGGGTTTGTGTATTGATAGCTTTGATAGCATTGATGGTTCTTTTTTATTCTGTTAAATGATTCAAAACTCTGCTGCAAGAGTCCTTACATGAACCAGCAACACTGAGCACATCACACCCATCCTGCTTTGCCTTCACTGGCTCCCTGTGTCTTACAGGATTGAATATAAAATTCTATTAATAACCTACAAAGCTTTAAATGGCCTTGCACTGTGACCTTCTAAATCACTATGCTCCTGTTCTAGGTTCTCTGATTCTGATAATCTTGTTGTGCCTCACACTAACCTGCACTCTATGGGTGACAGGGCCTTCAGCTCCATAGCACCCAGACTTTGAAATGACATCCCGAAATTAATTAGATCAGCTGACTCCATTCATTCATTTTAAAAAAAACTTAAAACTCATCTGTTTAGGAAGGCTTTTAACTTAAATTAACATTCTGCCCTTTCTTTCAGTTTATCTCTCTGTCCAGTGCTCAAGATAATTTGTGTGTCTGTTATATCACAAATTAGGTTATTTGTTAGGTTTTTCTTTTAGTATTGAATTTAATATTTTACTCTGGTTTATTGCCCCCCTTCTTGGATCGAGGCCTTGCCGTGGCAGAAAGGCTTGCGCGGTCTAGTGATCCTCAGAGCTATGTTGTCAGGAGCTACATGCTCCTGGTAGGGCTTCCCAAGGCAAACAGGTCTGAGGTGAAGATCCAGACTAACTTGATCCTGAGACCCCATATGGAGTTAAATCAAGGATCGGCGTTTCCCTTGCCCGAGAAAGGGTACCCAGGGTCCCACCCTGGAGCCAGGCCCAGGGGAGGGGCTCGCTGGGGAGCGCCTGGTGGCTGGACCTTCAACCACAGGGCTCACCTGGGCTCTGACCGAAGGAGCAACGTGGTTCTGCTCTTTTGTGGGCCTACCACCTGCAAGAGAGGCCATAGGGGTCGGGTGCAATGTGATATGGGTGGTAGCTGAAGGCGGGAACTCTGGCGTACCGAACCTCGGTTGCCGAAACTGGCTTTTGGGACATGGAATGTTACCTCTCTGGCGGGGAAGGAGTCTGAACTGGTGCTAGAGGTTGTGAGGTACCGACTAGATATAGTCGGGCTCACCTCTACGCATGGTCTGGGCTCTGGAACCATTCCTCTTGAGAGAGGCTGGACTTTGTTCCACTTTGGACTTGCTGTGGGTGAGAGGCATCAGGCAGGGGTGGGCTTGCTTATGGCCCCCGGGCTCGAGGCCTGTACGTTGGGGTTCTCCCAGTTGGATGAGAGGGTTGTTTCCCTATGCCGTCGAGTTGGGAGAAGGACTCTGACTGTTGTTTGCACTTATGCGCTGAACAGCAGTTCAGAGTACCCAGCCTTCCTGGAGTCCCTGGAAGAGATGCTGCGAGGCGCAGCTCCTGGGGACTGTATAGTCCTGCTGGGAGACTTAAACGCTCACGTTGGCAATGACAGTGAAACCAGGAGAGATGTGATTGGGAGGAACGGCCTCCCTGATCTAAACTCGAGTGGTATTCAGTTGTTGGACTTCTGTGCTGGCCATGAATTGTCCATAACGAACACCACGTTCGAGCATAAGGGTGTCCATAAGTGCACTTGGCGCCAGGATGCCCAAGGTCGCAGCTCGATGATCGAATTTGTAATCGTTTCATCAGATCTGCGACCTTATGTCTTGGACACTCGGGTGAAGAGAGGGGCTTAGCTGTCAGTGATCACCACCTGGTGGTAAGTTGGATCAGATAGCGGGAGAGGCTGCCAGACAGACCAGGCAGACCCAAACGAATAATGAGGGTCTGCTGGGAACGTTTGGCAGAGGAACCGGTCAGAAAGATCTTTAACTGCCACCTCCGGCAGAACTTCAACCTCATTCCGAGGGAGGAGAAGGACATTGAGTCTGAATGGGCCATGTTCCGAGCCTTCATTGTCGAAGCAGCAGAACGGAGCTGTGACCGCAAGGTTGTCGGTGACTCTCATGGCGGCAATCCACGAACCCAGTGGTGGACACCTAAGGTTTGTGAGGCCGTCAAGCTGAAGAAAGAGTCCTATTGGGTCTGGTTGACCAGTGGGACTCCAGAGACAGCTGAGGGGTACCGGCGGGCCAAGCGTGTGGCAGCATCGGCTGTTGCAGAGGCAAAAACTCGGGTATGGGAGGAGTCTGGGGAAGCCATGGAAAAATGACTTTCGGTCGGCACCAAGAAGGTTCTGGCAAACCGTCAGACGCCTCAGGATGGGAAAGCGGTGCTCCTCCAACACTGTGTACAGTGTAGATGGGGCCCTGCTGACTTCAACTGCAGACGTTATTGACCGGTGGAAGGAATACTTCGAGGATCTTCTCAATCCCACCAGCATGTCTTTCTTAGAGGAAGCAGAGCTGGAGGACTCCGGGGGGGCCCGTCCATAACAGGGGCTGAGGTCGCCGAGGTAGTTAAAAAACTCCGAGGTGGCAGGGCCCCTGGGGTGGATGAGGTTCACCCTGGGTTCCTCAAGGCTCTGGATGTTGTGAGGCTGTCCTGGTTGACACGTCTCTGCAACATCGCATGGACATCAGGGGCAGTGCCTCTGGATTGGCAAACCGGGATGGTGGTTCCCATTTTTAAGAAGGGTGACCAGAGGATGTGCTCCAACTATAGGGGGATCACACTACTCAGCCTCCCCGGTAAGGTCTATTCAGGGGTGCTGGAGAAGAGAGTTCGGTCAATGGTCGAATCTCGGATTCAACAGTGAACCAGCTCTACACCCTGGCCAGGATCCTGGAGGGGGCATGGGAGTTTGCCCAACCAGTCCACATGTGTTTTGTGGATTTGGAGAAGGCATTCGACCGTGTCCCTCGAAGCATCCTGTGGGGTGTGCTCCAAGAGTACGGGGTACAAGGCTCGTTGTTACGAGCCATCCAGTCCCTGTATAGGAGGAACAGGAGCTTGGTCCGCATAAGTCTGACTCGTTTCCTATTGAGGTTGGACTTCACCAGGGCTGCCCTTTGTCACCGATTCTGTTCATAAGTTATATGTACAGAATTTCTAGGCGCAGCCAAGAAGCGGAGGGGGTCTTGTTCGTTGACCTCAGAATCTCGTCTCTGCTATTTGTGGATGACGTGGTTCTGTTGGCTTCATCGGACAGTGACCTCCAGCTCTCACTGGAGTGGTTCGCAGCTGAGTGCGAAGCAGCGGGGATGAGAGTCAGCACCTCTAAATCCGAGGCCATGGTTCTTAGCCGGAAAAGGGTGGAATGCTCTCTCCGGGTTGGGAACACAGTACTGCCTCAAGTGGAGGAGTTCAAGTATCTCGGGGTCTTGTTCACGAGTGAGGGAAGAATGGAGCGGGAGGTTGACAGACGAATCGGTGCTGCATCTGCAGTAATGCGGGCTCTGCAACGGTCCGTCGTGGTGAAGAGAGAGCTGAGCCAAAAGGCAAGGCTGTCTATTTACCAGTCGATCTACGTTCCTACCCTCACCTATGGCCACGAGCTTTGGGAAGTGACCGAAAGAGCAAGATGGCAGATACAAGCGGCCGAAATGAGTTTTCTCCGCAGGGTGGCTGGACTTTCCCTTAGAGATAGGGTGAGGAGTTCAGATATCCGGGAAAGACTCGGAGTAGAGTCGCTGCTCCTCCGCATTGAGAGGAGTCAGTTGAGGTGGTTTGGGCATCTGGTTAGGATGCCCCCTGGACGCCTCCCTGGGGGGGTGTTCCAGGCATGCCCCACTGGGAGAAGGCCACAGGGCAAACCCAGGACATGCTGGAGGGATTATATCTCCCAGCTGGTCTTGGAACGCCTCAGGGTCCTCCCAGAGGAGCTGGAGGAGGTGGCCAGGGAGAGGGAGGTCTGGGCTTCCCTGCTTAGGCTGCTGGCCCCGCGACCCGACCTCAGATAAGCGGTGTATAATGGATGGATGGATGGATGGATGATTTATTGTCCTTTATTCTATTTAATGCTTTGTTATCCGTTTCATTGTTCTAGTCAGGAAAACATTTGTATCCAATGTTACATATACCCTGCTGTGAAGTGCATTGAGCATGGGAAAGATAAATAAAATGTATTACTATTATTATTAAATGCTCTTTGTGATGTGCAAGGGTCATATACTGTATGAGCAAAATGTTTTATTTCAAAAGGGAATCAAATGTTATTGCTAATACTGTGCACTACTTTGATTTTATGCATTTTTGAGATGTGCCTAGGTTAGATGTGACCAAAATGTTTATTTTTTTTATTTAAAAAGTGGAAAAAAGTATTGCTACTATCTCAGATTCTGTTCAGCTTTTTATTATTTTTTTTTTTTTTGATGTTGCTTTTTTGATGCATCTCTGTCAGATATGACCAAATTTAAAAGGGAAACAATGAATAAACAATTACTTGCTTTTCAACACATTCATTTGTGTTGATTTCAAATTTGTCATTACCTGGTGCTTACCGGCTGCTGAAAATGTCTGGCCCAGCTAAACTTCTGGTTTGAAAATCTGGCCCAACTGAATCTGTAACTGAATAGCTGTAACAAAGTTTCTTCTTCTTTTGTATACAGGGTGTAATTTCCAATTAGTTAATTTCTACCATAGACTTGACGCGAGCCTTCTTTTTAAAGTTCAATAACCTTAAATAATAAAATTGTCTTATAACAGTTTCTAAATATTAAGACAGTCAAAGTCTGTACTGCTCCATTTCCTTCTGACTGCAGACTTCTCCGCTCCCACATCTGGAAACACACGACACCTTTCTCACATGTGCACAAGAACTGCCATTGAAACACATGAAAATTAACAATGGTGCATTTACAAATATTTAAAACTACTCTTGTTAAAATTAAACAGTTCACTTACATTACAGTTCTTACAACAGCCCTTATATATGATATTGGCTACCTATCAGGAAACTAACAGTTTAAGAAAACCTGGACTTAGCTTATGTTATTGTACATTACATATGTGTCAAAGGTCCTTTTAAAATCATAACTGGTATTTCACAAATCTGTTCCCATCTCTTCATGGATATTCACTGTATGGAGCCTGTTACAGATCTAAATAAATAAAGGGATTTTCTAGAACCTCCATGTTGATGGGAATGTTTGGAACCAAAAATGGTTCCCCTGTGATATTGCACTAAAGAACCACTCTGGCACCTTTATTTTTAAGAGTGTAGTGCTTGATTGTGAAAAAGAATAATTTTGGATGGACCTGGAAGATTATTATTCTACTGTAGCAATGTTTGCAAAGAAGCATAAGTTATTTTGAGTATGGAAAAATTTTAGGTACAATGAAACCATGTAAATGTTGATATGGCAAATTATTAAGCTACTCAAATACAATGGTAAAGATATAGTTATTGGTAATCTATAGAACATAACCAAATAATTGTTAATAAATAATAATAATAATAACATAACCAAATATGAATAAATAATAGAAGCACTTACTTTGATTTAAACATAATTATCTTTAGTTTTAAACTGTATTATCTGTTTCTGTCTTTTTGGATGTGCTTAAAATCTGCTAAACACAGCAGACTATGGATATCTAGCTTCACAACCTACAGCCCACTAAAACTGTGTAACCTATTTGGTGTTGACTTTGTTTAATGTTGCAGAACCAATTCTTTCTGTTTCACTAGTTGGCTTTCAGACATTTTCTTCCTGTTTTCTTTGCAGCACACTTTTTCTTTTTCCTCTGTGACCTTTTACAGCTGTAAAGCCAAAGTAAGTATGATGGATGACAGAACGGGGTCTGAAGCTTGTTAACTGCGCATCAACATTAATTGCTGGAACAAACCTAGACAACACTTGATAAATGGAAGTGGATGCACCTTATCTTCTTTTTATGCTGCCCTTCAATAGCTTCTTAATATGCATTTAGAGGGTATGGTTGATGTAATTAACAAAATTATTCAAGTCTGTCGAATCCATTTGTGCTGTAGAACAGTGAGAGTTTGTTGTGTAGGTGTTGGCAATATTTATGTATACTGTAAACATAAAATTTTATTGCCCATCAAATAAGAGTGAACAAAATGAAGGACAAAAGGACAAAAGAAGAATAAAATTTACCTATCATGCATTTGGTTAAAAAAAGGTTTATTTCCCATATTCCGTTTTGGCTGTTTTGCACCATTCACTAATTGGAGTTGGTAGAGGCCAAGTCATTTGTATACACTTACCTCAAATAATCCCAAATGTACCTGGATGCATACCAGCATTTTTTTGGGAAAATGAAAAAGAAGACATTATATTGATCAACTGTTTTTATAAGGAAACACCGTCAGCGTTCAGTGTGCATGTGTACCAAGAGATGATGCTCAAGATATCAAGGCTGTGAGATTTGTGTTGATGATTGGTGAAGTACAGTTGAGTATAAAGTTAAACAGCTCTAATTGAACACTATTCTAACTTGAGTTTACTGTCACTCATGTTCTGTTTTAAAACAAAAAACTGAAATTAGTTTGACAGAAATTAAAAACTTGACACCTGAAACCCTGGATGAGGAAACATACATTGAATACAATTCATATATTTACATATCCCTATCCATTTCAAGGTAAACAAGGATATTTTCATGGTTTATATGTGTCCAGGCTCCCAATTAGTATGCCTTATTTGCCCATCCACATCAAGTAAATGAAAATGTAGCAAATGTAACAGTCCGTAAGCAGAGGCGTAGCTAGGGTTTTCAGCGCCTGGGAACAACTGAAGATTTCATGCCCCCTCCTGTTTGCCTGTTTGTAACATCAATTTGGTGCCTCGTGGATGCTGTGCCCGGGGACAGATGTCCCCCCTTGCCCCCCCCTAGCTACGCCACTGTCCGTAAGATGTATTACTCGTATAATCTGATTATCATTTAAAACATTGTTTGCTTGTATAATCTGCGACAAGAAATTTTACTTAAAATAGAACCTTGTTGGAATCTCTGAAGGACTGCACTCTCATCTTTGCACTAATAAATGATGTATGCAGAGCAGCAGCAAATAGGCTCAACAACCTGTTAGAATGCTTGAAAACTGTTATAGGTGGCTAAAAAGCAGAAAACTTGAGAATAAAGGGGAGAAGAAACGTCTGTCAAAAGGGCTAGCAAAATTATATTGAGAATCTGTCTTGTCTTTTTTCAAAACCTACCAGAAAACCAAAAATCAAAGTCAAAGCCATAAAGGGGGAATAGCATTATTGAGGAGCACAAACAACTACCACATAGAGAATTCTTTGGAATTATCTGCAAACTTAGATGAGTAGGAAGTGAGTGTTTGTCATGAACAGTATATCACAAAACCCCAGACATAATCAGACATGTACTTCTAGGTCATGACACTAACTACTCCACAAAGTGCCATCATGCATTAAACCAAGATGGTGTCAGATGTGACAGAAAATTTCACAACACTCTTAGAATGGCTTTTTAGCAGGAAAACTATAATGCAACTGAATTCTGCGAACCCAAAAGCATATATTTGCATAAGAAGAAAAGAAAGATCGGTTCAAAGTAATGTACAAAAAAATAATTAATCTTAACATTAACCAATCATAACAGATGTAGTGTAAAAGATTGTGTTTAAAACATAATTGCCCTCTTGTTGCTACTAAGAAATCTATCATACTACAGCTATACAGAGGCAAGCTTTCCAAGTTTAGTGTTTACTAGTCTTTCAGGGCCAGACATGCATTCTCATTTGAGGCAACCCAGTAATAAGTGTATAATAAAGAGTGGAAAAATCTGCTGCTGCAAAGGCTATACACACAGAGCATCTTCCTAAAAACCTGCCCCCAGATTCCCCAGTCCGCACATTTTAAACCATTGGGGTTTCAGGGAAGCAGGAAAAACAAAACTGAAGAAAAGATGACTCCAAGAGAAAATAAAACTTAAAATTGCTGTTATCTCTTCAGGATCTCAGTAGCACAAGGTAACTGAAGCTTAACAATTAATTAGCACATTGCAAAGAGCAGAGAAGACAAACGCACACAAAAGACACACTCACGCAGACCACCACAACTACTTGGCTTTGTGTTTGCTTCTTTCTGCTACAACATCTTTCTGCTAATTTGACTATTGCATCACTATATGTCATAGCAACAGAAAATAGCGTTTAGATGAGCATTGTGGTCTATGGATATACTACATGTTAAAATGCTGAGGCTATATTTTGGCATGGCATGTTTGCATTTCTTATTAAACAGTAATGTTAACTTCCTTTTAGTTATTAGTTTAGATGTGCAGTCAGAAGGTGGATGCTGTGCAGCTTTGTCCATGCTTTACTAGTGTTGTTAGTCAGATTTGTTGATTTGGATGTTTTGAGTACTGAAATCTGCAACTCCTGGGGCTGTTCATCATCAACTCTCTTAACAGCAGTATTTTTGATGGGGTGTGACACATTCTTTACTTTGAATGCATGTTTTGCAGTTCATATTTACAAGAATATAGTTGGCAATTCTTTCAAGCTTACATTGATTCCTACACTATTGCTGTAATGCTGAACAACATTGAGCACACACAGCACCTATGACAACATAGCGTTTACTTTTGCCACTCATCTATTGATGTTTTCAAATGCCAACATATAATCTGATGTTACTGAAAGGTTTTTTCTTTGCAACAGGCTATATTTACTTTAAATATGTGTAATGTGCTCTCTGCACAAGCAACACACATTTATTTGTTTAACAGATTTTTTAGGAGACTTTTCAGTTGTAGACAGTTCATCAAAACCAAAAGCTTGATCTGTGATCTGGTAACGAGAGCACCTCTGATCTTTGCAGTTCAAAATCACCACCTCTATTTTGAGCATTGACTTCATGAGGCCTTGGATTGGTTTAGAAATGTGACACTCAGTGAGTCGTCTAATTGTTCCCGTTCAGTTTTAAGCAAAATCCACTTGCTTGTCTCAAGACATATGTATATTATATGTATGGCTTCAACAAGATTATGGTAATGTAGTATAGGGCACCAACAAAAAACATATACAACCTTAAAAAAATTATGATATTTTCATACATGATTATTCTGGCAACATTAGAAGCAAAACAGAAATCAGTCCTGGACAAGACAACAGTTGATATGCAGATTCCTGTCCAAAAATGGAGGGCTAAGCCAAGAAATCAACTGTGAAATGTCAAGTGGTCTTTATGTTAACTACTGATTAATTCTTGTATCTCAAGCTGTCCTCATGGGTGGTGGTCAGGAAGACCGTTGCTATTTAAAAAGGCCCAATGCTGAGATGACATGTGAATGCAGTTTATTAATGTGCAGTGTTGTATGGTATGAGAGTGACCTTTGTAGGAAACATCTGCCCCTTGATAAATGGCAAGGAGGCAGAAGGTTAAAAAGGTGCAATAATCATGGGTAGGAACACATAAAAAACAACACTCACAATGCAAATGAAAAACATGCTAAACAAAACCTTGCAGCTTCTCTGGGCCTAACTAAATGGGTCTTGAACCTTTGCCTGTACAGAGAATGTACACTTATTCACCACAGTGGCAGACCTAAAACCTGGTTTATACTTGATGTATCCATGCAGATCGTGACATCTTCACAGCAAATACGGTGTCAGACATGAAGACATGCCCGCTTACTTGGGCATGATGGGTTTTCACTGTGTCCTGAGCGTAGAAATTTCCCTGACTAAAAGTGTTGAATTTTGATGTGAGGGTGGTGGCCAAGGTGCAGCAAAATAAACAAATATAAAATTGCTCTCTACAAGACCATAAAGAAGTCACTCCCCATGAATTCAAGGGAATTGTTTTCCCATCCTCACCACTTGGCAGCACTACCAAGTCCTTGTTCAGTGCCTCCTATAATGGTGTGCAAACTTTGGAAAAAATCGCAGACATATTGGAAGATCCGAGTTAGTAGCTCATGGCTACGCTTTGTTGCATAGCCCTGGAAGCTAAAATGTGAACTGTGACTGCCAGCTTCTCAGACAATCTGATCCAGCTTGATTGGGTGGCAGAATGATGAACATAGGTTGAATATGATGAAACAAGTCATAAAAGCGCAAGAAAGACATGAAATAATATTTGAAGTACATCTCTTCATTATGTAGGTCCACATTGGCTTAACGAGAAAATTATGCTCATCTTCCCTTCACTACTGTTGGTTAATGCATCTGACACTCAAATCTCTCTTTTTGTCTTCCACTTAAATCCAATACAATACAGTTTATTTTTGTATAGCCCAAAATCACACAGGAAGTGCCGCAATGGGCTTTAACAGGCCCTGCCTCTTGACAGCCCCCCAGCCTTGACTCTCTAAGAAGACAAGGAAAAACTCCCAAAAAAAAACCTAGTAGGGAAAAATGGAAGAAACCTTGGGAAAGGCAGTTCAAAGAGAGACCCCTTTCCAGGTAGGTTGGGCGTGCAGTGGGTGTCAAAAAAAGGGGGTCAATACAATACAATACACAAAACAGAACAAATCCTCAATAAAAAATGTAACATTTTTTAGAAGTACAGAGCAGAATTTAACAGTAGATGATATCACATAATAAGATTTGGATAATTTTAGATCTCCTGGAGACCTCATCCATCAAGCTGTCTCCCCCATTTGGCCATTCCACGGCTGAAACAGTGTTGGGCCAGCCAATCCAATGAAAGGACCCCTCTTTCTCACCATTCCTGCGATCCTCCATCAGGGATGACTTTACCTTAGGCAGGCAAAACAACTTGGCAGGTGGGCCGTGGCGCCAAGTGCCAAATTTGAGTACAGAGAAGAGAAACAGAATAGGTGAGGGTTAGTATCCAATTCTAACTATCATGTTACTTATGTTTTAGTGCTAATGACTAAAAACAGAGATGCAGTATGTACAGTTAATTAGCAGCTCAAGTCAGGATATGATAAACTGAAGTAGTGAGTCTTCAGCCGGGGTATAAAAGCTGAGACCGAAGGGGCATCTCTTATAGTGGCAGGCAAACCATTCCACAGTTTAGGAGCCCTGTAACTAAAAGCTCGACCTCCCATTGTTATTTTATTAATCCTTGGAACCATAAGCAGGCCAGCATCTTGAGATCTTAATGTGCGCTCTGGTTTGTAAGTCATGATAAGTTCAGACAAGTAAGCCGGACCTCGGCCATTTAATGCTTTATATGTTAAAAGAAGGATTTTGAAATCTGCCCTAAACTTAACCGGGAGCCAGTGTAAGGATTTAAGAACTGGAGTTATGTGTTCGTATTTTCTTGTTCTTGTAATAATTCTTGCAGCCGCATTTTGTATTCACTGGAGGCTGTATAACGAACAGTTTGAACATCCAGTGAACACTGCATTGCAGTAGTCAATCCTACTAAAGATAAATGCATGAATTAATTTCTCAGAATCCTGTTTATTTAGAAAGCATCTTAATTTCCTAACATTTTTAAGATGGAAGAAACATGTTTTGAACAACTTTGTAATATGCGCTTTAAACGACATGCTAGAGTCAAAGATAACTCCTAGATTGTGGGCTGATTCAGTAAAATTAATTGGGATTCCAACTGAGTTAAATGATGAAAAAAAAATATTGTTATGATCAGTGTCTTTCCCTCCAACAATTAACATCTCTGTTTTATCTGTATTTAAAGACAAGTAGTTCTCATTCATCCACTCCTTTAACTCGCTAACACAACTAATTAAAGACAACATTGGAGAAACTTCATCTGATTTAAATGAAAGGTATAACTGGGTGTCATCTGCATACGAGTGAAAATTAACATTATGTTTCCTAATAATAGATCCCAGTGGAAGCATGTAAAGTGAAAACAGTAAAGGTTCCAGTACTGAGCCCTTGGGACACCATATTGAACTTCTGTGTATAATGATGGAGTACTGTCAGCACATTTCTGTACATATTGGAATCGATTTGATAAATAAGAACTAAACCAAGCGAGCATGGTGCCTGTAAGCCCAACATCATTTTCTAGCCTGTGTAGTAAAATAGAATGGTCGATGGTGTCAAATGCTGCACTTAAGTCCAACAACATAATTACAGTGGAGTTTCCTTCATCGGAGGATATCAGAATGTTGTTTACAACCCGCGTTAGTGCCATTTCTGTACTATGACCAGTGCGAAAACCAGACTGGAATTACTACTTTTTCTAGTATTTTAGAGAGAAACGGTAGATTTGAAATAGGCCTATAATTATTTAGTATGTGTGGGTCTAGGTCTGACTTTTTAAGTAATGGTTTAATGACTGACACTTTTAGTGTATCAGGTACTGTGCCATGCAATAATGAACTACTGATAATGTTTGGGATTGCTAAAATATAAAGTGCAATATAAATAAAATTTATTATTATTATGTTTAGAATAGGTGCTGCAAGAACATTCATTGCACTTTTTACTAGCTTTGTTGGCACTGGATCTAGGGAACAAGTAGTGGGCTTAGTTTTAGAAATTAAAGTTAAGACTTCCTGCTCAGTTACAGGATTAAAATTATTAAAGTGCTGAATGCAATGTGAGACAGGGTCTGCTAAGCTAGTATTTGGTTTGTAGTGTGATGCAGAGATCTAGGATCTTATATTTTTAATTTTCTCATTGAAGAAGTTCATAAAGTCTGTACTGCTAATATCTGTTGGTATTTTGCACTGTTGATCTGAATTTCCATTTGTTAATTTAGCCACTGTTCTAAACAGTACCCGAGGATTTTTATTATTGTTATCTATCCATCCATCCATCCATTATCCAACTCGCTGAATCCAAACACAGGGTCACGGGGGTCTGCTGGAGCCAATCCCAGCCAACACAGGGCACAAGGCAGGAACCAGTCCCGGGCAGGGTACCAACCCACCACAGATTATTGTTATTGTTATCTATTAATGTAGAATAGTATTCTGAGAGAGCTTTAAAGAGGGCTTTTTTTATATTTATTAACACTCTCTGTCCATACAATTTGAAAGACGTGTAGCTTTGTTGTTCTCCATCTGCGCTCCAGTTTTCGACACTCTAAGTTAAGAGCTCGAGTGTTTTCATTAAACCAGGGAGAGCTTCTATGTGCTTTGATCACTTTTGTTTTAAGGGGAGCCACTGTGTCCAGAGCATCTCTCAAGGTCACATTATAATAATATCAGGCAGAACTCTTCTTCTATCAAACATATAAAGAATTCACTGTCTCTGCTATGAAATTGTTAGGTATGTGACATTGACCATCTGGGACCAAAGACCAAACACTGCCACCTACTAACTAGGAGAATATCAACGTGCCAATTCAAGGGGCTGTCACAAGCCTAAATGTATTTAGCTCGCTGACAGCACATGCTTTGAGTCACTGACTGTGTAGAAGCTTAACATGGTAAGTATAAACAGAACTTAAATACTCCATTCTCTCCCTTCTTTCTCTCAACCCTCTCTTTTTCTTCCCCTCAAGCACTTGTTCCACTCTTCTCCTGTTCTACGCTCATATTATCCTCTTGGTAAGGAGGAAGTTTTAAACTCCAACTACATCTCACTTCAATCCAAGATTCTAATTTGCTTCAGAGAAACAAGGCTAGTATTCCTGCATTCCCATGCCCTTTACTGTCCTTGAAGCACCAAGCTTTCATCACACCTTCTTACCTGCCTGTTCTATCCCCCTATATTCTCTTCTCGGACCATGTGAACTCCAGTGGTCAGGAGGTGTTGCCACCATTGTCATTTCTTCCTTGGCCTCATTATTTTGCAAGGAGGGAGTTAGTGTTATTGACAGGAATGACAGTTACCTGGAGAATATGCCCTGTTGTTGTCAAGGCTCCAACACTTTCTGCCTCATGTTGATGCACCTGCCTAATGCCCTCCAGGACATACAACACTTGGATGGCATACCACACTATTCGGCTCTCCCTTTCTGCTGGGGGTTCCTGCAGGAGTTTATCTGTCATGTTCCATCCTAGTGGTGCTCTTGCTCCTGGCAATCACTATCCAGCCAGGAACTACCTCACAGTATGAAACAAATAAATTGAGATCCATAATTATCTCTGAAATAGAATTTCCTGTCATTCATATGTTAAGTGTTAGTGACTTCTCTAGAACAGCACACATTAGAAAGAGACATTGCAAATAGCTTAAGCAACTGCCATTCCCTTACTGTTTACCAGTCCTTGTTATGCAGTCATAAAGAAGGTGAGACAACATCCTTTACAGATTGTTGTTTGTGCAATTACCTTGATATTTTCATCTGATTTGAGAAGAGCTGGTTGCTACTAGTGATGAGCAAAAAAGGCAAGTTTCAATTTGCTTATAGTTTCATGAAATATACACTAAAATTAATTTCATAGGCAATTTTCAGTTACAAAGCAATTATGTTACGTCTGAGTGGAAAAGAAGGGATACATCTTCCCAAAGCCATTTTCTCACATCACTGTTTGCTTGTGTTCTTTCACCTCTCATTCATTCACAGAGGAAGCACCATGTTTTAGCCAGGGTTTCTCACCTGGCTGGAGTTCAATGTTATTTTTCTTGTCTTTTTTGTTCATTTTTTGTGCCATTTATCTATATCAATGCTACTTTTGTTTATTATCTATTTTTTGCCAAAGCCTGTGTTATGTTCCTTGTGTTTTGTGGGTGGTTCCCCAAGTGATGTTACCACCTGCCAATCACCACTAGGAACTTCCCTCTGCCCTATAAATATAGAGGGTTCATATAGTTCCTGGTAGTTCATTTCAAATGATATAGGGAGTGAAAGTGTGTTTCTATTGTGCTTAGTGTGATTACCTGGATTTTTGAACCTTACTCTGTCTTTTTGATATCTGTTTTGGGATCTTGTTTGCTGTGGATTGCCTTATTGTTTTAGGCAGTTCCACTTTTGCCATTGTGATCCATGGAGCCTCTGAGTCAGAATTAGATTTTTTCCAATTTCAAATAGTATAGGAAATAAGTTACTGACTTAAACGTGGTGGGCTGACATTCTTCTAGATGAGTAAGATAAGTCTACATGCAAGTAGTGTGGTAAAAGCAATCACGACTTGTTTGTCCTTCTCCACTTTAAGCCCATCTGGGAGTACACCAAACACAGCTGTTGATGGGTTAGGAGTGATTGTAACACCAAGACTATCTGATAGGCATTCAAAGATTTTTGTCCAAAGCAATGTTAATTTTGTGCATGCCCAAAACATGTGGCTCAGTGAGGCTGGAGCTAGATTTCAACGTTCACAATCTTGTCCTGGAAACATTTTGGACAGTTTTAATTGAGATAAATGTGCTTGACAGAAGATTTGAAGTTGAATATATGAGCATTTTGCACATATAGAGCTGTGTAAGGCTGCCTTCCACTCCTTTTCTGAAAGAAGTGAAAGTGAAAGATCCTTTCCCCTGGGATCTTTGGAAAGAAGGTACTTTAAGACTGATCAATATTTCTTCTGGAATAGAAATATGTGGAAATTGAGGAAAGTTGGACAAGCTCTGTTTAGCAAAGTTTTTAGCTTCAAAGTAGTGGAAAAATTGTGTTGATGAAAAGTTAAATTCGAAGCATAATTGCTTATAGGATGCAAAAACATTACCTATGTACAAGTCTCTAAATGTTTTAATCCCAGACATTTTCCAAATACTGTGTATGTTTGAGAAGATGGAAAAAAAGTGGTTGTCATGTAGAGGTTTCTCTGTCTTAAAGTACTTCTTACATTGGTTCCATATTCTGAGTGAATAGAAGGCAATTGGATTATTAGTATATTGACAATAGTTTGTATTTATTGGAGCACAGAGCAGCGAATATACAGAAGTACTGCAAGATTTTAATTCTAATACATACCAGGAATGTAGGGAATGTTCATCAGGTTGTGTTGATGTGCAGGTCTGTATGGTATGTTTATTTGCCGCCCATCAATAAAATTGATAGGCAGTCCTATGCCCCCTTCTGCTTTAGGTTGCTGTCCCTTTGGATGCGTGGATGTTTTGAATTCCAAATAAATAAAGTTATGATTGAATCTAATTTCTTAAAAAAAGATTTGCTAATGTATATGGGGATGGTCTGAAATAGAAAAAGAAGCTTGGGAAGGATGTTCATCTTGACAGTGTTGATTCTCCCTGCTAATATGAGATGGAGAGTGGACCATCTATTCACATCTTGTTAAATTTATTCCATTAAGACAGCAAAATTTTGTTGAAAAAGAGCTTTATATTTACTTGTGATTATTTACCCTTAGATATTTAAATTGATCTGCTAAGATAAATGGGAATGTGTTCAGTCTAGAAATGTGTGCTAAAGAGTTCACTGGAAAAAGCAGACTTTTATTTAAATTACTTTTGAGACCAGATATCTGTTAGTGCTTTTAGGACTGGTGACATGGAATTTTGTGGGTCAGATATGTACAGTACCATATCATCTGCATATAGTGCTACATATTTTATGTTCAAGTCCTCCTCAGGAAATCCCCTTTATCTCTGATTCAAAAGTAAACATCCAATGGGTCAATGCCGATTTCAAAGAGCTATGGTTATAAGGGGCATCCTTGTGGAGTACTGCATTCTAGTTTGAAGTAGTCCAAAATAATGTTGTTAATACAAAATGAGGCTTCGGGACTAGCATTTAGTAGTTTAAACCAGGGGTAGGCAATGTCGGTCCTGGAGTGCCACAGTATGTGCAGGTTTTTGTTCCAACCCAGTTCCTTAATGAGAACTCAATTATTGCTGATGAAGCACTTATTGCTTAAGTGACATTTTAATGCTTCATTTTAGTGGTCTCGCTTGTTAAGGTTCTCCAAACTTAATTGCTTATTTCAATCTTATACTGCTGCATTCAGTGTTTTAATTGCTCCTTATTAGCAATAAGATGTAAAAGACAAAGCAGCCAGCAGTTCTCCAGCTAGCTTTTTTCCAATTACATCTGTGTGTGTTCATCATGCACGGTTTGATTTAATAAAACACTTAATAGAAAAATGTGACAGACTGAAAATGATCTGTTTTAGGCTTCAAATCATTTGGATGATATCCTTGGAAAGGAAAAAAATCTACGATATAAAAGCCTTACATTGCACAGACTAACAAGCCATAAAATTAAATAAGGTCTGAGATTGGCAATGATTGGTTTCTAATTAAGCAATTGGGTTGGAATGAAAACCTGTAGCCACTGAGGCTCACCAGGACCGACATTGCCTACCCCTGTTTTACATCTTATTGCTAATAAGGAGCAATTAAAACACTGAATGCAGCAGTTTAAGATTGAAATAAGCAATTAAGGTTGGAGAACCTTAACAAGCGAGACCACTAAAATGAAGTATTAAAATGTCACTTAAGCAATATGTACTTCATCAGCAATAATTGAGTTCTCGTTAAGGAACTGGGTTGGAACAAAAACCTGCACATACTGTGGCACTCCAGGACCGACATTGCCTACCCCTGGTTTAAACCATGCACATTTGCTTGGGCCAAACCCAAATTTTTGCATTATGGTGAATAGGTAGTCCCATTCAACCATGTTGAATGCTTTTTCTGCATCCAAAGATAGTAAGATCCCTGGGGTGTTAGATTTAATGGATGAATATAATTAATTAAACAAATGTCGAAGATTAGAAGCTAAGTGTCTGCTTAAAATAAATCCAGTTTAGTTTTGTGATATTACAGATGGGAAGCATTTTCACAATCCTAACTTTGAAGAATATCTTAACACCATTATTCAGGATTGAGATTGGTTTGTATGATGCACATTGTAGTAAGTCCTTATTTTTCTTAGGAAAGACAGGAATTAATGCTTTGCGAAAAGTTTGTGTCTTTAGCTTCTATAAACACTGCTAATAATAGTGGAGCTAACTTATTTGAATTAATTTTATAAAATTCCACTGGGTAGCTATCAGGGTGAGCTGCTTTCCTACTTTGAAGTTAGTTTATAGTGTCTTGTAATTCTGAAAGTGTCAGAGGTTTATCCAGTTCCGCAACACTAAGAGTGTCTAGCTGTGGTATCTGTAGTGAGTCAAAGAACTCAGTAGATTGTGTTTTATCTTCTTTAGACTGAGGAGGTAATTGCTGTTATTGCATTGCGGACTTTCTATTTGTGAATTTGTTGAGCTACAATTTTATTGGCCTTCTCTCCGTGTTCATAATGATAATGTTCCAATTCTTTGTAGTCAAGAGGTTAAATTCTGATTGCAAAACCCGTCTTTTCCTATAAAGTACCTCATTTGCAGACCTAGATAGATAGATAGAAAGATAGATACTTTATTAATCCCAAGGGGAAATTCACATACTCCAGCAGCAGCATACTGATAAAGAACAATATTAAATTAAAGAGTGATAACAATGCAGGTATACAGACAGACAATAACTTTGTATAATTTTAACGTTTACACCCCCAGGTGGAATTGAAGAGTCGCATAGTGTGGGGGAGGAACGATCTCCTCAGTCTGTCAGTGGAGCAGAACATTGACAGCAGTCTGTCGCTGAAGCTGCTCTTCTGTCTGGAGATGACAATGTTCAGTGGATGCAGTGGATTCTCCATTATTGACAGGAGCCTGTTCAGTGCCCGTTGCTCTGCCACGGATGTCAAACTGTCTAGCTCCGTGCCTACAATAGAGCCTGCCTTCCTCACCAGTTTGTCCAGGCGTGAGGCGTCCCTCTTCTTTATGCTGCTTCCCCAGCACACCACTGCGTAGAAGAGGGCGCTCGCCACAACCGTCTGATAGAACATCTGCAGCATCTTATTGCAGATGTTGAAGGACGCCAGCCTTCTAAGGAAGTATAATCGGCTCTGTCCTTTCTTACACAGAACATCAGTATTGGCAGTCCAGTCCAATTTATCATCCAGCTGCACTCCCAGGTATTTATAGGTTTGCACCCTCTGCACACAGTCACCTCTGATGATCACGGGGTCCATGAGGGGCCTGGTCCTCCTAAAATCCACCACCAGCTCCTTGGTTTTGCTGGTGTTCAGTTCTAGGTGGTTTGAGTCGAACCAATTAACAAATTCCTTGATTAACTTTCTATACTCTTCTTCCTGCCCATTCCTGATGCAGCCCATGATAGCCGTGTCATCAGCGAACTTTTGCACGTGGCAGGACTCCGAGTTGTATTGGAAATCCGATGTATATAGGCTGAACAGGACCGGAGAAAGTACAGTCCCCTGCGGTGCTCCTGTGTTGCTGACCATAATGTCAGACCTGCAATTCCCGAGATGCACATACTGAGGTCTGTCTGTAAGATAGTCCACGATCCATGCCACCAGGTATGAATCTACTTCCATCTCTGTCAGCTTGTCCCTAAGGAGCATAGGTTGGATGGTGTTGAAGGCGCTAGAGAAGTCCAGAAACATAATTCTTACAGCACCACTGCCTCTGTCCAAATGGGAGAGGGATCGGTGTAGCATGTAGATGATGGCATCCTCCGCTCCCACCTTCTCCTGGTATGCGAACTGCAGAGAGTCGAGGGCGTGGCGGACCTGTGGACTTAGGTGGTGAAGCAGCAGCCGCTCCATGGTCTTCATCACATGTGACGTCAGAGCGACAGGCCGGAAGTCGTTCAGCTCACTAGGACGTGATACCTTTGGGACGGGGGTGATGCAAGATGTTTTCCAAAGCCTCGGGACTCTCCCCTGTTCCAGGCTCAGGTTGAAGATGACCTGACGCATTCTAGATCTATTCTGGTAATTTTGCTGATGAACTCAGATGCCTTTTTATTTTATAATTTATTTTTGCAAGAAAGATATGAAATAATCTGTCCTCTTACAATGCCTTCAGAGTTTCCCAGAGTATTCCTGCAGAGACCTCTGGAGATGCACTTGTCTCCAGAAAATAATCAATTTGGTTGGATGTGAATTCTGTACAGTTCTCATCAGATAATGAATGGGGGTTAAGACACCAGATACCAGATGAGTATGACAGGCACAGTAAGTTAAGCTCCCATTTATTAATTGGCAAAAAATGATTGTTTATTAAGAAGTAATCAATTATTGAGTAACAACGATGAACTTGTGAGAAGGAATGTGTTTTTAGGTTAAAATTTAAAAACCTCCATGGGTCTGATAAGTTCTATTTCATTATTAACTGTGTTATTATTTTTGCAGTATTAGATGTTATCAATGCTATAGCTGAAGACCTATCCAGGTTTGGGATTAAAACACAATTAAAGACTTTTGCCATTATTATTTTATGAGTGTTCACATTAGGAATAGGTGTGAATACATTTTGGATGAAATCTCTATCATCCACTTTGGGTACATAAATATTTATCAGAATCACTTTAGTATTAAATAAATTGCCCATAACCATGACATATCATACTTCAGGATCACATATTACGTCTGACGCTACAGATGGGAGGGTTTTATTGAATCTATTAAAAACAAGTAACATTCCATACAAGCAAGTCAAACTTGACAAAACTAAGTTCAAATCAATTCCCACCCATGAGAAAGAGGGCTATGCCAACAAACAGAGTAAAAATTTAAGAGTAGGGCAAAAAAAGGGGACAAAATCCTTTTCCCCAATTTAAATGTTTATTCTAAAATGTTGATTAGAATCTGTCAGGTTTTAAAAAAGTTTTGCACAGATCCTCTAAGAGAGAATTTGATTTTTCCAATTTCAAATTGTATATAACATCAGTTGGCCACTGACTTAAAAAAGGTGGGTTAGGATTCTTCTAGTTGAGCAAGATAAGTTTACGTGCCAATAGTGAAGTAAAGGCAATTACAGTTTGTTTGTCCTTCTCCACTTTAAGCTCATATGGGAGTACACTAAAGGCAGCTGTTAATGGATTAGGGTGATTGTGACACCAAGGATGTCTGAAAGACATTTGAAGATTTTGGTCCGGAATGATATTAATTTGGTGCATGCCCAAAGCATATGGCCCAATGAGGCTGGAGCTCGATTGCAATGTTCGCAGGTTAGATCTTGCCCCGGAAACATTTTATAAAATTTGGCAGGGTAGTCATCAGGGCCTACTGCTTACCCACTCTGAAGTGACTTTATAGCATCTAGTAATTCAGAGGTTCCAGAGGTTTATTCAATTTCACTGCACTGAGAGTATCTAGTTGTGGTATCTGTAATGCATCCAAAAACACCTTAGGTTGTATCTTGTCTTCTTTAAACTAAGTGGGATATAAGGACTTATAGTAGTCTCTAATTGTGTGCATAATATTTTTATGGTCAATGACTTTGTCTCTGTATGTGTTGGTAATTACTGGTTTTACATTGCGAACTTCCTGCTTGTGGATTTGTTGAGCTAAGATCTTATTAGCCTTCTCTCCATGTTCATAGTAATAATGTCGTGATTTAAAAATGAGTTATGCTGAGTGTTCACATTAGGAATGGATGCAAATACGTTTTGGATGAAGTTCCTATCTTCCACATTGGGTGTGTAGATATTTATCAAAATCACTTTACAGTTAAATAAATTACCTATGACGATCACATACTGCCCTTCAGAATCAGATACTACATCTGATACTACAAATGAAATTGTTCTATGTGTAAGAATTCATACACCTTTAGTTTTCTTTGTATAGCTGGAGTGGAGTATTTGGCCAGTCCAATCTCTATGGAACCAAAACTGATCCTTGCTTAATAAGAGGGTCTCCTGTAAAAATACTATTTTAGCGTTTAGACGTATTAGGTGAGTGAATACTTTCTTTCTCTTTAATTCTTGATTGAGGCCTTTAACATTCCAACTCACAAAGTTCACTGTTTGGTCATAAAAACATTGCTTCTGAACTTTTGTTGACATTTTGTAGTCTTAAATTAAGGTAGTACATTTTTACATATGATAGCTTTGACATAGATTTCATATTATTGTCAGGTATTATGGCTACATCACCTATTTTTGTGTTTGTGGGATAGAAAGGAGAGACAGAGCATGTCCAGAACAAAACGAATCTCCAAGCAGCGGTATAGGAAAGGTTAAAATTGAGGTATTGTTTGAAAATACAGTCCAAATACAATAAACCTAGGATATAATCTTAAACAGTCCCAATACAATAAACCTAGGGAATGATGTTAAACAGTTCCCACGGAGACTGAGATAATGCATGATAGAACATCCATCCATCCATTTTCCAACCCGCTGAATCCGAACACAGGGTCACGGGGGTCTGCTGGAGCCAATCCCAGCCAACACAGGGCACAAGGCAGGGAACCAATCCCGGGCAGGGTGCCAACCCACTTCAGGACACACACAAACACACCCACACACCAAGCACACACTAGGACCAATTTAGAATCGCCAATCCACCTAACCTGCATGTCTTTGGACTGTGGGAGGAAACCGGAGCGCCCGGAGGAAAGCCACGTAGACACGGGGAGAACATGCAAACTCCACGCAGGGAGGACCCGGGAAGCGAACCCAGGTCCCCAGATCTCCCAACTGCGAGGCAGCAGTGCTACCCACTGCGCCACCGTGCCGCCCATGATAGAACATTCCCAATACAATAAATCAGGGATATGAAGTGAAAAAAAAAACACAAAATAAATAGCTAGTTACTTTAATGCTGTAGTATGTAGCGCGTTTAGCAGCTGTTGCAGGGGAGAAATCTGGGAAAATACAAATTCAGTTATTTTCAAATACGTTGTATAATCTCCTCTTTCAGTCTGAGTAGGGAAATGAAGTTTTCTTTGGCTTGTGGTTTGTTGAAACAGACAATAAGGCTTCTCAGTTTTGAGGCATTCGATCCACATATACAGTAGGCTGCTGAGATCTTGGTGTCCGATTTGAAGCCCTCTGCAGTTATTTTAGAGAATAGTTCAGCTATAAATTTACGGATTTGGATTTTTATATTTTTCAGGAAGACCTTCAATTCTGATGTTGTTCCTTTTATATCTATCTTCCAGCACAGCCAATTTGTCAGTGAACACTTTGCATTCTGATGTTGGAGCTGTTGCCTATCAGAGGTAGATGTTGATTCTTCAGCTATTTTAATATGAGTCGTAAACATTTGCTTAACATCTTCAAGCTGAAATGTGAGTATTTTAATTTTACTATCTAACGTACTGATATTTTCCTGTACTTTTTTGTTAATTTTTTTCTAGAATTTCTGTAAAGGCTGTAGTAAACTTAGTACCTAAACATTTGATAATCCTCCTGGAATTGACAGATTCTCCTTGCCTGCCTCGCTCGCAGTTTTGCTTCCAACTTTAGGTTTCGGTTGGAGCCAATGCTGCAGCGTCTGGTCCTGGCAGATCTTTTCCTTTGCCTGTCTGATCCAGGTCAGTCTCTGGTAGGCCATACCATCAACTTGAGGTCGGGTTTGACTTTGAAGTAAGTTTAGTTGCTTTATCCTTATCCTTTTCTTTCTGAACCATATATCTGCTGCTCATTCTTTTTTATACTCGTATATAATGTAAATAGAGGATATCTCAGGATGATAGTAAAAAATGGGTAAAATAACACCATTGTTATCAGAGCTCAGCTCGAGCCATCCATCTCCAACAATGGACAAGACCAAAAAAAACCGTGTTTTCTCTGAGAAAACCTCAGTACATGGAAGGAAGCTGTTGGCAAAGGCCTACCCCTACTGTTACCCAAGAATTGTCTTACCCTAGTTGAGAATCTGCACACTTCCAATGATTATTTTTCATTGGAGATCTTTATTTGAACACTAAATGACAGGTAGATGCATGCAAAATTCATGCATGAAAATGCTTCCAGACAGAAGTAAGCACCTTTCTTCTTGTGTGAATCGCACTAATTTTACAAACTTTTTTTTTCTGATTCAATTTCACACAAATCATTTTGCTTATCACTATTCCATTACCTGGAATCATATGCTGTAACTGGCATCTTCAGTGAGTACCATTGAGTAATGCTACCTTAAAAGGCTCAATTTAACATTAAAATTTTATTTATGGTCCTCAAGCTTAAATTTATGAAATAAAAGTAGAAATGTGAGCAAAGGCAATATCCAAACACCTAAGGCCAGGTTTTGCTATTTTAAGCACCACCTAATTTGGTAGGTTGTGTCGTATAATACTTAAGATAATCTGATTTTAAACCACAAAGTTGCCAGTTCAATTTCCACATCTACCTGAATATTTGACCCCAAACAAATCCTGCTGAGCCTGTGCTCCAGCTGTAAAAAAAATCCATAAAACATTGTAACATATCCTAATCTTGTAAGTAGCCATGGATAAAGCCATCGGTTAAATGTAAAAAGAAATACTGTAATTGTAATTGCCCAATTTTTTCATTGAAGCAGTACAGCGGGTTTCAGTGATCTTGATAATGTAGGTTTGGACGGAGGTCCTCCCTGTGTTGATTAGACACTGTGTTAAATCAAGTGCTCTGCTGCAGTTCATTACCCATGCAGGTCAAAAAAATAGCTGATATATACACAGGCACAGGAAAGAGGTGGCAATAAGTCATGGTGATTAGGCTTGTGCTGCTTTAAGCACAGTCATGGTGATCAATAGCATCTTGAATGCGTTGTGGTGTTTTCTTTTTTTAAAAGGCACAATTTTATAAGAAGATTTTGCCTATCATTGTAGTTCTTTTGTTTGTTTTGATCCATAGGGAACCAAATGTATGGCATCTCTTCTGTGGAATGCTTATATAAACTGAAACACATCTCTGTCAATGTTAGTGACTACATCTCTTACCATTATTTTTAGTATAACAATTTTATTAATCCAACTCAGGGTTGAAAGGGGGCAGAAGCGTAATCCAGCAGCATCGGGTGCAAAGTAGGAACCAGAATCAGAACCATGGAGGGTGTCAGTATTACAGGGCTCAAATAAAATTAAAACCTTTTTAAAATTAGCCCTTAAATTAATTTTTGCACAGTGCCCTTTTCACAGTGAGTATTATTCGAAGGGTCTGTAGCAACAATTTAAATACCATACGGGAGAAGAATGGGATATTCTCATTAAGTTATGGAGTAAAAAAGATCAGATGTGAATGAAGCTCAGCTGTGTTCTGCAATATAGATAAATGAAGAGATTAAGGGAAAGAACAAAGCTGGCAAGCTAACCTTAAGGGATTAACAAGTGGGACGAAGTCCATCTTAAAATGTTATTGATCGAAGGCAGTGTGAGGTAAGGTGTGTCACCTTCATCTACTCTCGGAGTGTTGAGTCTCATAAAAAATACAAAGAGAAAGTTCTTCAAAGTTAACACTGCAAAGTTGACTGAGCTACAAATTCTGAAAACGAATTCACAATTCGACATAATAATGATGCTGGGTGACACACCTTATCTGCATTGTGAATCTGATATGTTTTCAGATACCGTGATTAACATTCTAAAAGAAATTATTTATATTGGCGTGCAGCAGATGTGGATTTTTAATTTCTTTTTCTGTATTAGGCCTTAAGGATTCAGTGAGATTGTCAGCCCCATAACCACTGGGCCTGTCCAATATCAATATAGTGAATAATTATAAAACAGTATGTCATTTTGTTAAAGGGTAGTTCCTGCACCCCCTCTGCAGGCTGTTTCATTATCAGTAGATAATTAGAGTTTCTACTTCTCATAAAAAGCACATGCATAATGTATGTGCATGTTGCAGCATCCAAAATCAATATCAAGTTATGCATTTAGCAAAAATTACTGCAGGTGTAATTTCCAGCTCAGCCTGAGCTTCCTGCCCATTGCCACTTCACATGTGTTGTGAGTAATTTCAAATACGCACCCCCACACGCACACCACTACCCTTTTTAACTGAATCATCTAATGCATTTTAAACTTAAAGGTTTGGTAGCTTGTTGAAAGCACAAGGCACCGGCAGGATGTATAGTAATTACATTTAGATTGTGGGGGCTGGAGTCACTCTGTCACAGAATGTTTATTCATTTTCCTTTGCCATGCAAGAATTTTTAATAAACGTGTTCATCCAGTTGATGATCTATCAGTCTATATTAGGCCATAGTTCTCATCACTGAGGTACAGCATAAATGCAGTCAGGATCAATGATGTGAGCTCACAGATGTTGCAGCGTCAGCAAGTTGAATTAATTTCATCTCTGTTGAAACACAATCGCTCACCTATTGTGAAAACTGGATTATTAACTAGGAAAACAATCCATTGAGGTAGCTCCTTTGTTTATCATACTCACATCTGTGCTCAGAGGTATCCCAGATGGCCACCTGGGTCAGTAAAACAGTCTGCTTTTTGACACTATGAAAATGTTTCTAGAGTTGTAACTGCAATCTCATTATCATTTTCTGTGCAATTTCCTATGTAATGGACATGGGCATAAATGTCTATCAACAAATTTGCAAACCCAGGAAAATTCATCTGGTCCTTCTGTGTATCATTTACATTTTTCATATTTCATTAATTGTGTGTTATAATTTTAATATTATAATGATGATGTCATTGTCAGCACATTTTTTGTATGATTACTTTTGCCCTTTTAGTGTTACCTTTTTATATATTTGTTTCAACAATTCCATCATTTTGGGTGTCTGGTTACTATGATGCTATGGTTTATAGGCAAGTGATACAATACAATACAATACAATTTATTTTTGTGCAGCCCAAAATCACACAAGGAGTGCCACAAGGGGCTTTAACAAGTCCTGACATTTGACACCCCCCAGCCTTAACTCTCTAAGAAGACAAGAAAAAACTCCCAAAAAAAACAGCACCTTCCAGGGGAAAAAATCAAAGAAATCTTGGAAAAGGCAATTCAGAGAGAGATCCCTTTCCAGGTAGGTTAGGTGTCCAGTGGGTGTCAAAATAAGGGGGTAAATACAATACAATACACAGAACAGAACAAAGTAATCCTCAATACAATACAACTGCTTGGGCTTATTGACACATTTACAACACAAAAGACGCTGAATCAGGGTGGTGCAGAGATAGCGCTGCTGCCTCACAGTAAGGAGACCTGGGTTTGGTTCCCAGGTCCTCCCGGCGTGGAGTTTGTATGTTCTCCCCGTGTCTGCATGGGTTTCCTCTGGGTGCTCTGGTTTACTCCCACAGTCCAAAGACATGCAGGTTAGGTGCATTGCCGATCCTAAATTGTCTCTAGTATGTACTTGGTGTGTGGGTGTGTGTGTCCTGCGGTGGGCTGGCTCCCTGCCCGGGGTTTGTTCCTCTGTGTTGGCTGGGATTGGCTCCAGCAGATCCTTGCTAATAACAGATCTTTTTTAATTTTATGGCTTTTTAGTGTTTTCATTTTACCATGTCAGGTCATTCTTATATCATCATTTTTTTCCGTTCCAAAGATATCATCCAAATGATTTCTAGCTTATCAGTAAGTCTCAGTCCTTCACTCATTTCTGTTCCGTTTCCTTCCAAATATTTTATTTAACCAGACAGTTTACAGTGAACCCACACAGAAGTACATGGAAAAAGCTAGATGGAGAACTGCTGTGCTGTGTGTCATTTTCATCTTATTGCTAATAAGGAGCAATTAAAAACAGTGAATGTTTAAGACTAAAATAAACAATAAACACCAGGGAACTTTAATGAGTGAAACAACTAACATGAAGCATAAAAATGTTGCATGAATAATAAGTGCTTCAACAGCAATGATTGATTTCTCATTAAGAAACTGAGGTCAAACAAAAACCTGCTACCCCTACGGCCATCCAGACCTTGCAGATTCCTGCTCTAGTACAGTACATAATCAAAATCTGTCAATACATGCATATCCCCATATTCACCTAGAATGCAGTCTAACAATATCCAGCCAGCACCATAAAACATTTACACAAGTTAATGTTTCTTGTTTTAACAGGCAGTTTTCATTGCCAGTCAATTTATGTTTATGTCATCTGGTATTGTATCTGATATTTTTGGATTATTTTTTGCCTTTTGCTGCTGCTACCAGGTACCGTGTTTCTCCACTGGCCCAAGTTTTGAAACTGGAAGCCTGGAATCCTCAGTCATCTAAGGTCACACATTTAACATTGATGGATTTCATTCTCCTTTTGACAAAAGGAAGAGAGGGAGAAAGAGAAGAGAGACAGTCTGATGGGGAAGTGGAATGGTTGTTAATGCACTCACAAATTTATATTAGCAGTGTCACAAACGTGTGATTAGGGAACAACTTCAGGGCTTAGCTGATTGAAATTGCACTCCGAACCAAGGCTTGGCACTGTCACTTAATACCTCTTCTCTTCCTCCTTCTAGAGAAAGGATGATTGACAGACCTACTACTGATGGCATCACGTCCAGTTTCTGGTCACTTGAACCCACCTCTTCTGCTTCTCAGCTATTTTGGAACTCAAAACATTCAGCAGTACTAATTCAACTCAAAATTGGTGAGTCATTCCATTAAATTGTAGCTGACCAAGGTTTTATCAAATTAATTTCTTTACAAAATGATGTTTTCATAGAAACTAATATATCTCCAGATATATTTGTGGGAAACCCCCAGGATATACTTAAAGCAAAAAATAGATAGATAGATAGATAGATAGATAGATAGATAGATAGATAGATAGATAGATAGATAGATAGATAGATAGATAGATAGATAGATAGATAGATAGATAGATAGATACTTTATTAATCCCAATGGGAAATTCACATTCTCCAGCAGCAGCATAATGATACAATAAATAATATTAAATTAAAGAATGATAATAATGCAGGTGAAAAACAGACAATAACTTTGTATAATGTTAACGTTTACACCCCGGGTGGAATTGAAGAGTCACATAGTTTGGGGGAGGAACGATCTCCTCAATCTGTCAGTGGAGCAGGACATTGACAGCAGTCTGTCGCTGAAGCTGCTCTTCTGTCTGGAGATGATACTATTTAGTGGATGCAGTGGATTCTCCATAATTGATAGGAGCCTGCTGAGCACCCTTCGCTCTGCCACAGATGTTAAACTGTCCAGCTCCATGCCAACAATAGAGCCTGCCTTCCTCACCAGTTTGTCTAGGCGTGAGGCGTCTTTCCTCAATGCTGCCTCCCCAGCACACCACCGCGTAGAAGAGGGCGCTCGCCACAACTGTCTGATAGAACATCTGCAGCATCTTATTGCAGATGTTGAAGGACACCAGCCTTCTAAGGAAGTATAGTCGGCTCTGTCCTTTCTTGCACAGCGCATCAGTATTGGTAGTCCAGTCTAATTTATCATCTAGCTGCTCTCCCAGATATTTATAGGTCTGCACCATCTGCACACAGTCACCTTTGATGATCACGGGGTCTATGAGGGGTCTGGGCCTCCTAAAATCCACCACCAACTCCTTGGTTTTGCTGGTGTTCAGTTGTAGGTGGTTTGAGTCGCACCATTTAACAAAGTCATTGATTAGGTCCCTATCTCATCCTCCAGCCCATTCGTGATGCAGCCCACGATAGCAGTGTCATCAGCGAACTTTTGCACATGGCAGGACTCCGAGTTGTATTGGAAGTCCGATGTATATAGGCTGAACAGGACCGGAGAAAGTACAGTCCCTTGTGGCTCTCCTGTGTTGCTGACCACAATGTCAGACGTGCAGTTCCCAAGACGCACATACTGAGGTCTGTCTTTAAGATAGTCCACGATCCATGCCACTAGGTATGAATCTAATCCCATCTCTGTCAGCTTGTCCCTAAGGAGCAGAGGTTGGATGGTGTTGAAGGTGCTAGAGAAGTCTAGAAACATAATTCTTACAGCACCACTGCCTCTGTCCAAGTGAGAGAGGGATCGGTGTAGCATATAGATGATGGCATCCTCCGCTCCCACCTTCTCCTGATATGCAAACTGCAGAGGGTCAAGGACGTGTTGAACCTGTGGCCTAAGGTGGTGAAGCAGCAGCCTCTCCATGGTCTTCATCACATGTGATGTCAGAGCAACAGGCCGAAAGTCATTCAGCTCACTAGGACGTGATACCTTTGGGACTGGGGTGATACAAGATGTTTTCCAAAGCCTCGGGACTCTCCCCTGTTCCAGGCTCAGGTTGAAGATGCGCTGTAGAGGACCCCCCAGCTCCGATGCACAGACCTTCAGCAGTCATGGCGATACTCCATCTGGACCCGCTGCTTTGCTGGCACGAAGTCTCCTCAGCTCTCTGCTCACTTGCGCTGTTGTAATTATGGGTGGGGATGTCTCTCCTATGCTGGTATCAGCAGAAGGTTGTGTGGAGGGTGCAGTACTCCGAGGTGAGAGTGAGAGTGGGTTAGGGTGTTCAAACCTGTTAAAGAAGTTGTTCATTTGGTTTGCTCTCTTCACGTCTCTCTCGATGGTGGTACCCCGCTTCGAGCTGCAGCCAGTGATGATCTTCATCCCATCCCACACTTCCTTCATGCTGTTATTCTGCAACTTCTGCTCCAGCTTTCTCCTGTACTGCTCCTTCGCTGCCCTGAGCTGGATTCGGAGTTCCTTCTGCACGCGCTTGAGCTCATGCTGATCACCATCTTTAAAAGCCCTTTTCTTCTGGTTCAAAAGGCTCTTGATGTCACTTGTAATCCATGGCTTGTTGTTAGCATAGCAGCGTACAGTTCTTACTGGAACTACAATGTCCATACAGAAGTTGATGTAAGTCAGTAGTGCAGTCAACAACTTCATCAATGTTCTCACTATGAGATCCCTGCAGGATATCCCAGTCTGTAGTTACAAAACATTCTCTCAGAGTATTCTCAGCCTCCGGGGTCCACTTCCTGAATGATCGTGTGGTTACAGGTAGGACTCTCACTTTTGGTTTATAGTGAGGCTGAAGCAGAACCAGGTTATGATCTGCTTTCCCAAACGCAGGCAGCGGGGTGGCGCTGTATGCGTCTTTAACGTTTGCATACAGTAAATCAATAGTCTTATTTCCCCGGGTGTTACAGTCCACATACTGGGAGAATGCAGGTAATGAACTATGAAGTAAAAAGGCATCAGGATCAGGGTGAATTATGAAAATGGCATCATGATGAATTACTAAATTTGACATATATATATATATATATATATATATATATTTATATATATACATATATATATACATATATATATATATATATATATATATATATATATATATATATATATATATATATATATATATATATATATATATATATATATATATAGTGAGGTTTCTGAAGTCTTTTGGGACCTCCCCCCCAACGGGATGACACGCCGAAGTGTGATTGACACGTCTATGGAAGACTGCTTGTCCATCGCCGAGGCAACCACAGGTTCGCAGAGCCTCAGCATAGCGCTGTGGAAACAACTACAAGCTGATTGTGATCGCTCTATAAATGCCTGTTGCCGATGGGTGATGCAAGGAATATTATAAATGTAGGGAACAGTATAACTTGGCCACCTGCAGAGTGCCCCTCCCTGCAGTGGATAGAGTGGATAGAGAGGGGCTCGCCTCAGACAATGTCAGTCAAGGAACAGACATCCATCTAGTTGGGGGACGAATCCTCAAATGAAGACCTGGGTCAGCTTGCAGACTTTTCCCCGCCATCGCTCGTACCTACAGCCTCCCCAGACCAAACACCTAATACAGACCCTGACGAAAATGAAATAGCAGTAGGAGGTGAGCGTGATGCTACAACAGACACAGAGGAAGCAGCTGCTGCCATTCAAACAGAGTTAGCTCGCCTGCAACAGGCCGATAGCATCTTGGATTTTGCATTTAAACAAGCCCACATCGCAAATGACTCTTACTATCTGGAGAGAGAGGACCAAAACTTTTAAACACCACATTGTTTGATTAAGGATGGTTTCCTGTATCAGATTATTTCTGATTGCATGGGTGATGGGCGTATCAAGCAGCTGGTGGTGCCAAGTGGGCATAGGGAGAAGATTTTAAAAGTTGCTCACAGTCACGTTTTGGGGGGTCACCTCAGTGTGGAAAAGATGAGGGAACGCATTTTGAAATGCTTTTATTTGGTGAATATGGGCTGGGATATGGATCAGTTCTGTAAGGCCCATGCTACAAGATACCCAGAAGTAGCCATGCTGTGGCGGGCGGACACCCAGACTATTGCAATAGTGCTCTCAGAAATGTTCACGTGTATTGGTATGCCTTGCAGGATTTTGACTGATCAAAGCATGTCGTTTATGTCTTGCATCATGAGGAAACTATGCAAAAGTTTTGCAGTTAAGCAGTTACACTCCACGGATTATTATCTGCTGACAAATGGTCTGACTGAATGATATAATTAAACCGACGACCTGTCCTCCTGGGATACAGTAGTGCCTTTCCTCCTGTTTCCTGTCCGAGAGTCCTCACAAACGTCCTTTCGAACTATTATTTGGCCACCAACTGGGTAGGCCTCATATAATTCCACCCTGGACCTCATGAAGGGTTATTGGCAGGTGCCCTTGGAGGAGTTCAGTTGCGAGAAGACTGCATTCGCCACTCCAGATGGGCTGTTTGAATTTACGGTGCTTCCTTTTGGTCTCCACTGTACACCATTGACCTTTCAGCAGATGATGGACCAGATCCTGCGTCCCCATTCCACGTATGCGGGTACCTGTACTGACGATGTGGTCATTTTCAGTAACAACTGGAACTCTCATCTTCTAAACCTTCGGACGGTGCTTGAAAATTTGCGGCTAGCGGGGTTGATGGCTAACCCTAAGAAGTGCAAGCTGGGTATGTCAGAAACCCACTATCTGGGATATTACATGGGAAAGGGTTTGCTCAAGCCTCAAATTGACAAGGAGGGTAGGGTGCTTGCATATACCTGTGAGGCAGGTTCGTACCTTCCTCGGGCTTGCGGAATAGTACAGGCGGTTCATTCCTAATTTTGCGTATCGGGCTGCCCCCCTCACTGACTTGACAAAGGGCAGAACGAATCATAATGTTGTCTTGACCGATGCCTGTGACAGAGCCTTCTTGAACATAAAAGCCACTTTATCCTCATTCCCGGTTCTGCGTGATCCAGACTTTTTGAAGGAATTTATTCTCCAAACGGATGCAAGCGCTTTCAGATAAGGAGCGGTGTTATCATAGTGTTTTGAGAGGGAAGACCACCCCATCATGTTTCTCAGCAGGAAACTGCTGCCCAGGGAGCATAAATTATTCGACAATTGAAAAGGAGAGATTTAGCGGTTAAGTGGGTGGTGGAGGCCCTCGGCAACTACCTCTGGGGATGGTGGTTTACCCTGGTGACTGACCACGGCCTGCTTTAATGGCTGTACAAACAGTAGGATATGAACACCCACCTCACTCAGTGGTCTATTAATTTGTAGGCTTTTGCTTTTAATGTTCACCACCATCCCAGAGCTGCACACACCAATGCTAACGTTCTCTCCCACCTGGCTAAACCCAACTTAGATGGTTGCTTTGTCCTCACCAGTGTGGACAAAGCTAAGGAGGGAGATGTGAGGTTTCTGAACCCCCCCTCCCCCATTGGGACGACACGCTGAAGCATGATTGCCAGATCTGTGGAAAACTGCTTGTCCGTCGATGAGGCAACCGTAGAAAATAGCATGCGCATAGCACCACGGAAATAACTACAAGCTGCTCGTAGTCACGCTATAAATGCCTGTCGCCAATGGGTGATGGAAAGAACTTTATAATTGCAGGGAACAGTATAGCCAGGCCACTGACCTGGCCCCGACCCTGCCCATTTGCTGTGTCTGAGTATAGGAGAGTGGTAGCTTCCGCTGCAATAAATAACTGTGCTGTTTCTGTTTCAATCAGAATAAAGCTGATTTTGCTAAAGGACTGAGCCTCAGCCTTGCTTTTAGGGTGTAAGACAGTGACTCACTTGTCACTATATATATTTATATATATCATTATTAACTCAGGCAACGCCGCAAGTGGCAGCCTTTGTAGCAGCTCTGTGTACGACTTTATCTTTCTACCTTTTTCTCTATTTTATCTATTTCATTGATCACTCCTACCACTTTCTTTTATGTGGACCTGTTCCCTGGACACTTTTTACTACTTTTTACTACTTGGACATGGATTTTTACACGCCGAGACTCGTCTATTCAAGTAGTCAACTTCAAGTGCTGAGAACAAATGCCCACGCTGGTGTGGTTCCCTATTTACCTGATGAGGTAAGAAGGTGGTATCATGGCAGCAGAGCCAGAGCTAAGCTAAAGGCTAAGCATCTTTCGAGAAAGTGGCAATACAAGCCTTCGGTGCCTTCTGTGATCCTGGGAGATGTGAACTCACTACCAAATAAGATTGGCGAACTGGCTGCGCTGGTGAAAAATGTCAGGACCTACAGAGAATGCAGTTTGTTGCGTTTTTGCGAAACGTGGCTAACAACTAGCATCGCAGATGCTAACGTGGAGCTACCCGGGTTTAGCACAGTTAGAGCGGACAGAGACGCAAACACCTGCGAGAAGCGTAAAGGAGGAGGACTCGCACTCTATGTAAATACAAGGTGGTGCAACTCTGGACATGTAAACGTCAAAATCTCCACTTGCTGCAGGGACATCGAACTGTTGGCCGTAAGTCTGTGCCCCTATTACTTGCCCAGAGAGTTTGGACCCGTCATTGTTGTTATTGTTTACATCCCTCCTCGGGCGAACGTGGAGATAGCGGGTGACATCATTCATTCCGCTGTTGCTAAATTACAAATGCAGCACCCCAAGGCGCTTGTGCTAATCTCTGGAAATTTTAACCATGTGACGTTGGACAAAACATTACCTGCCTTCTCCCAGTATGTGGATTGTAACACCCGGGGAAATAGGACTACTGACCTACTGTATGCAAACGTTAAAGACGCATACAGCACGACCACGCTACCTGCACTTGGGAAAGCAGATCATAACCTGGTTCTGCTTCAGCCTCACTACAAACCCAGAGTGAGGGAGCTACCTACAACCACACGCTCATTCAGGAAGTGGTCCCCTGAGGCAGAGCAGGCCCTGAGAGACTGCTTTGGAACTATGGACTGGGATATCTTGCAGGGATCATATAGTGAGAACATTGAGGAGGTTGTTGACTGCACTACTGACTACATCAACTTCTGTATGGACATTGTAGTTCCAGTAAGAGCAGTACGCTGCTATGCTAACAACAAACCACGGATTACAAGTGACATCAAGGGCCTTTTGAACCAGAAGAAAAGGGCTTTTAAAGGCGGTGATCAGGATGAGCTCAAGTGCATGCAGAAGGAACTCCGAGTCCAGCTTAGTGAGGCGAAAGAGCAGTACAGGAGAAAGCTGGAGCAGAAGTTGCAGAACAACAGAATGAAGGAAGTGTGGGACGGGATGAAGATCATCACTGGCTGCAGCTTGAAGCGGGGTGCCACCATCGAGAGAGACGTGGAGACAGCGCATCTTCAACCTGAGCCTGGAACAAGGGAGAGTGCCCAGGCTTTGGAAAACATCTTGCATCACCCCGGTACCAAAGGTATCACGACCTAGTGAGCTGAATGACTACAGGCCTGTCGCTCTGACGTTGCATGTGATGAAGACCATGGAGCGGCTGCTGCTTCACCATCTGAGGCCACAGATCCGCCACGCCCTCGACCCTCTGCAGTTTGCATACCAGGAGAAGGTGGGAGTGGAAGATGCCATCATCTACATGCTACACCGATCACTCTCCCACTTGGACAGAGGCAGTGGTGCTGCAAGAATTATGTTTCTGGACTTCTCTAGCGTCTTCAACACCATCCAACCTCTGCTCCTTAGGAACAAGCTGACAGAGATGGGAGTAGATTCATACCTGGTGGCATGGATCGTGAACTATCTTACAGACAGACCTCAGTATGTGCGTCTCGGGAACTGCAGGTCTGACATTGTGGTCAGCAACACAGGAGTGCTGCAGGGGACTGTACTTTCTCCGGTCCTGTTCAGCCTATATACATCGGTCTTGCAATACAACTCGGAGTCCTGCCATGTGCAAAAGTTCGCTGACGACACTGCTATCATGGGCTGCATCAGAAGTGGGCAGGAGGAGGAGTATAGGAACCTAATCAAGGACTTTGTTAAATGGTGCGACTCAAACCACTTACACCTGAACACCAGCAAAACCAAGGAGCTGGTGGTGGATTTTAGGAGGCCCAGGCCCCTCATGGACCCTGAGATTATCAGAGGTGACTGTGTGCAGAGGGTACAGACCTATAAATACCTGGGAGTGCAGCTGGATGATAAATTGGACTGGACTGCCAATACTGATGCTCTGTGCAAGAGAGGACAGAGCCGACTATACTTCCTTAGAAGGCTGGCATCCTTCAACATCTGCAATAAGATGCTGCAGATGTTCTATCAGACAGTTGTGGCGAGTGCCCTCTTCTACGCAGTGGTGTGCTGGGGAGGCAGCATAAAGTAGAGGGATGCCTCACGCCTGGACAAACTGGTGAGGAAGGCAGGCTCTATTTTAGGCATGGAGCTGGACAGTTTTACATCCGTGGCAGAGCGACGGGCACTGAGCAGGCTCCTGTCAATCATGGAGAATCCACTATCTATCTATCTATCTATCTATCTATCTATCTATCTATCTATCTATCTATCTATCTATCTATCTATCTATCTATCTATCTATCTATCTATCTATCTATCTATCTATCTATCTATCTATCTATCGAGAGAGAGAGATACATACATACATATATATATATATGTATATAAATATTATATATATATATATATATATATATATATATATATATATATATATATATATATATATATATATATATATATATATATATATATATTAACACATTTGTTTTTTTTGTAAATTAAAATTTTTGCAACTTATGTTTTTGTGAATGTAAAAGGCACAATAAGAAAAAGGCAATTTTTTTAAAGACCAAAAGCAAATGGAGCATGTCAAAATCTAACTTTCACTTCTATTACTGAATATGTGTACTCTAAGACAATGGAAGGAAATAGGTAGTAATGAAACAATACCTGCTTGGTTAGCCATGGAAAGAAAATCCTTCTCAAACTCTTCTCTATGTTCTTTGCTCTGTGCATGTATTATTACTTGTTATTGGTAATAATTCAGTAATCCACTTGTTTATTACTCACTTAAAATATGGCAGTAATATTGGAGACACTTTACGATTGAGATGTTTCTGTCAGTAGCTCCTGTGAATAATAATTTATTCCAGCCACTGTATCCTTCACCTATACAGTTTTTAAAATAATGAGAGTCACTTGCTATACAGTCCTTGAGAGATTTCTATGCTTACAATATTTTTTTGCATTCTTTGAGCAACTGCGTCATGAAAATTACCTTCCCACAACTCACTACTTTTATGATTGTCTATTTACAAACTTTGTTAAAAGAAACTTGACTTACTTTTCTAATCTTCAATATCTGCTATGGTCAAAACAATACTTTATAATAATTATTAAAGTAGAGTCAGCATTTCCAGATTCCAGCCACCTTCCAAACCAGCTCGTCTAGAGCAGGGCCACAAGGTGTTTCTGGGTTTTAACAACTTATTTCACTGAACACATCTCTTGATGATCTAAGGCAATGTTGGAAAAGGGACATTGTAATTAGAATCTTTCAGAATAAATGGATGTGGGCAAATTACAAAATATACTCTTCATTAGTTTTTGTAAAACGAGTTTTGTTTCTGTTAAAACAATACATTACCTACATCAAATGAGATTATCCAAATTTTGTCCAAGATAATTTTAAGTAATGGCAATCTGCATCTGCCTCACTAATTCATAAGTTTTGGGAGTGCCCTACACGCATATGATATTGGAAAAAATAGTTTTTGTCAGACAGTTAGGGATTTACAGTTACTCCAAATATAAATAGTATTATTCAGATCAACATGTGGTGGGAAAACATTTGGGCAAAAAAATGTTTTGTGACATCCTGCTTAACAATAGTTGCTTGTCGTCACGTAGAATAATTTGAACAGGAAAAGGATGCCTTATTTGACTCAAAATTAAAAAATATATATTTTTCTCCATAGAGACTAGTCCAAAGCCTGGCCTCTGTTAATCTTTTTTGATGTCTCAATATACTGTATATGAGAGGCTACTTTATATTAATTATGCAGCTCTCTAAACTGGGTAGGGAAAAGGTGTTGAAATTGATGTGACACAAATTTGTGGGCTGCAGTATTAAACATATGCTTGACTGATCCATATCTGAATCATTTTATTGTTAATTACAGAACCAGTAAAATTAAAACAAAGAATATATCTGGCATGATGGCCCACAATGTTTTTATGTAGTGACAAATAATTGTTCTTAGGACAGCTAACAAATTACAAAGTTTAACAATTTAAAAAAAAGTGTTAGGACAAATGTATTTCAAAGGCAGAATCTTTAGCTATAAAGCCCCCAAACACTGTATACCTCTTTACCCTCAGCACCTAATGTAAGACTGAAGACCCACTATGCTAGAATTTTGTGTAATTAATAATGCTGCTGATGCTGTTCATATGTCATTTTAATAAGTGCAGTGCTTGTTTGTGTCTAACAATCAAGCTGTCCTCTTGTTTTCTTTCAATTGTTTGTGTCACCTGGTGAATGTGCCAGTGATGGACCTTTTGTCTAGTTACCAGGGTAGTTGCCACTGCTGCCTGTGCTATTGTCCATTGCAAAATGTAGCTGCCCTAGAACACTGAAATATACGAAAACTAAAAGAGAAATCCTTTCATAGTTTAAGTAACTGTTATAATATTTATGTATATGTATTTATGTATATATTTATATATATATGTATATATTCATTTAAGTGTTACAGTAACTGATTCATAAGATACCTAAAGAAACAATACATTGGCAACAGCAAATTAAGTAGCCATACCAGAGAAAGTAGTCTGCACCCACCAAATGACACTGTTTCACTGTATCAACGTCACACATATGCACTGTGGAAGTGTACTGGGGGCTTGTGGAAGAGTTGAAACAGGGGACAAGTTATGCTGAAGCACAGTTACTAAACTCTCATCCTCCTCCAGACCGAGAGTTGAAAATTACACAGCACTGACCTGAACACCAGACCATTCTGGAAGTCCAACCCCTTCCATTCCCTTCCCTATATAAGGAACAAGACAACTTGAAGTCAGTGTTCACTATTGGACCCACATCTGCTTCAGCCACACTTGCATGCAGAAGCTCTAATTCTGAAGGTGACAGATGCAATTGTGGATGGCTCAAGCACGTCTAGTGATTACTGTTACATTGTATCAATCTGTGATATATAGTGTGTGTGTGTGGGAGGGGTGAGTGTGTGCATGTGTGGAGATGAAAATAAATTTCAAGAACAGATGTACAGCAGTTTTGCAATGAGTTAAAGCCCTTTTCAAAGGCTCCTTCCAGTATCTCCTTGTATTCAATGAAATCAAACGAAATTGTGACTTGCTTCTTTAATTTACACCATCTTTATCTTGATGGACTTTTGTTTGATGCATGGTACATTTTGTTAGTGAGATGAGTTTTATTTTTTGTCAGTTTTAAAGTCAGTGGCATGTTTTTATATACTTGATAGAAACTAGAATTGATTTCTTTCTGTAAATGGGCTAGGGAGCTGGGAAGGTTTAAGGCTGTGTTTAACAGATGGAAATCAGCAGGAATATTATGTATTGAATTGGAAGGAGATGGAAATGGGATATACTTATTATGCAATGAAACATTACTAAGAGAAAGGTTTAAAATGGCCCTTGAATTATTAAGAGACTGTATAACAGAGTGGGCCTCTTTTTTACTGGTAATTATCTCCATTTTCTGGATGTATAGTGTGGTTTATGATTACAAATCTAATTTGTTTCTGTGATATATTGGATTGATTGCATTTCTGATTGAACAGGCTTGTTTTAACACTTTCAAGACAGGTGTCGACAATAGTTGACACATAACCACCAAGAAAAATCACCTAGAATGTATTATATAGTTTTATTGACTAGATGGCAGCAAAGACAATGAGATAAAGATGAATCGCCATTCATTTTCGTTACAGCACGGCATCAAATACTGGCAGCTGCTTTCGTCAAAAGAAATCCTCTGCCAGAGATGTGTTATGTATTGTCGATGACTCGGATTCTGCACTATCAGATGAGGATTTTGAGCTGTCAGAGAACAGTGACAGTGAGAGTGTTGCTTTGTTAGTTTTATGTTTTTCACAATCTAGGTGATTAAAGGGAGTCTGACGAAACAAAAAAACGAAGCCTCCAAAGAGATAATCTTGTAATTTTGTAATGCTGAAATGTATACTTGTTTGTCATATTATAAAACTTTTTCTGTACAGTAAATCTATTGAAAATGTACTGTATATTAATTTATATAAATCAATTGAAACAATGATTGTAAAATTAATTCAGAAAACCTGCAGCAATTCTCCATCCATCCATCCATTTTCCAACCCGCTGAATCCAAACACAGGGTCACGGGGGTCTGCTGGAGCCAATCCCAGCCAACACAGGGCACAAGGCAGGAACCAATCCTGGGCAGGGTGCCAACCCACCAGAGTGCAGCAATTCTCAAGTTTCATAATTACTCAGTAAAAAACTAAAAAGCAATAAAAATTAGTTAAAAAAAAAAACTGATATGGATATAGGAAGTGCAATTATATTATACACAGTGTGGCACTTTATGCTATTTAAGATATTTTTAAGTACAGGAGTAAAAAGTGGTTTTCATCCTTCTGGTCTAAGTTTAAAGGGTGACATTTTGTTTTTTTATTTGGAAGACTGGCACAAAATGTAAAACTATTTTATATAATAAAAGCAGGAAAAAGAATTGAGTTAAAAACTAAGCAACATCAAAACCAAAGCAAAACCTGAGTCAAAAGGCAGGGCTTTGTTTCAGTAACCATTAATTAGAATATCAAGGAATCTAAGTTGCTAGGTTTGGTCTAATCTTGGAAACAAATTACTGACTTTTGTGAATCTTTAAACCAGTGCACCAATGACATCACAACTGGTGCAGCCCAGGTGCATTATGGGAAAATCCCCATGGATATGGACAATGCAAAAGCCACAAAATAGTAGCTTACATCATCAAAACAAAACAACATTGGAAAAGATGGTAAAAAATAGCCTATTTCAAAATGGAAGCTCTAAAGGAATATTCTGACTGCAGAATTGAGTACCTTGAGTATTAAAGGCCAGAAAATAACACCAAGATTAAATTTCTAGCATCAGGATAACTCAAGAAAAAATAAAAAGAAACCCAAATCATGTCAAGTATTGTGATTGTACTCATTATTAATTTTTGCAGGACTTTTGATCATGTTTTTTATGAAGGTCTGGTGCCTATATAGGATTTTCAAATATGTGGAGTCTATGAATATTTGAAGACCGTTTTGAGGTTATGAGCCTATTTAAAGTTATGGAAGTTATTTTGACTGCGGTGGGTTGGCACCCTGCCCGGGATTGGTTCCCTGCCTTGTGCCCTGTGTTGGCTGGGATTTACTCCAGCAGACCCCCGTGACCCTGTGTTTGGATTCAGCGGGTTGGAATATGGATGGATGGCTGGATGAAGTTATTTTGAAAAGTTTCAGACACCACTTTTTTATATAGGATGTGGTCAATTTTTGAATCCCATGGCTAGGATGCAGTTCCTGGTTGCTAAGGTCATGGTCTTTGAGGTCACCATTTTTGAAGTCATTAACACGATAGTTTATAAGGTTGGTGGCAACAACTTTTCCCAGTCAAAGACACCAAATAACATGACTCTTTGCAACAAAATTTTACCTGAAAGTATTTTTGTTTTTTGTACTCTTATACTTCCCCTTGATTTTTGTTTAACATTTTTGCCTTGATGACATTTATTTTGACTGCCCTGTTTTCGACTCCATCTTTATTCCCTTATGTCTCTTCTTCTGGTCCTTCTCCTTTAATTTCATCAGCAATTTATCTCTAGCATAACACTTAGATCTCTGTTTCCAGGTTCGTGTTCACTCTACATATTCAACCTATAATCTAATTTTTGTGAACTCGTTTTGTTCTTGTTTAGTGTTTATGATGTGTGATCATTGCCTAACCTTGTGACATGTTCACACCAACACATAAAATGCAGACTACAACAGAAAATCAGTAATACTTCAAATATTTAGAGTCAAGGATTGAAACAGGCTGGATGACGTATACAGTAGGAAAGGTATAAATATTTTGTGTGATTCTGAAATCATACCAATAATAGTACAATAATGAAAAATAATATTTGTTCTGCCACATTGACGCAGCTGTATCTAAGACTAGCAATTCACTGTCTGCAATAAACCTCATATAATGCTGTCCCTCACTTCATGCCAACTATACCTAAAAAAAAACTGAGTTTCACTAGAAAAGGTGCAAGTTCTCCCCCTGCCAGCTCCTGCCTCCAATTTAAACATCCACACACCAGTCAAGGCTCATTTAAGACCCACACATCATTTTGGATACAGACTTCATGGGCAAGGTCTGCTCATTTATTACAGTTAACCTGCACATCTATTTACAGAGACATCAGTAGTACACTGACAATCAAAATATGTGATTGTTATAACCTGACTAGTCTAATAATTCCCCAGTCTTGAATTAAACAAACAATGGTGATATGTTGCTGAAATGGGCATTACTTTCCCACAGACATGAACATGATAAGTGAATATAGAGGATGGCTAAATGAATGTTAAATTTCAAGATTCTGAGTACCATATCAGTTACAATATGGAGATCATAACTGAGAGCTGCACACATTATTTGGACAGACTGCGCAAAAATGTATATAAAATTTAAGCAACAAGAATGAAAGAGTTATACATAAGACCTACATGTTTCAGCTGTATTGCCATTGCTTCAAACTGTGGACTAAAATTCATGTAAGATTACTGAGTGCTGCCTGGACCACAGGTTTTTTTTTTATTATTTTTAGTTTCAGAGATGGAAAAGCAAGATATCTAATTCACAGAAAGACATAAATTGCCCTCTAATTAAGAAACTGGTTCAATAAAAAACCTACTGCCTTCGTGGCCCTGCAGGTCTGAGAACCGCAAATTATTTCATAAATTGTTTTATGTTTGTCATATAATATGAATGGCTAATTTCACTTAGTATAAAAATTCTGTTTTTGCTATCTGGTTTGTCAGGCCAATATAAAAATACTTAATATCTACACCTGCACTGCATAGGGCAAAGAAGCACTGACAATGCTTCCTTTAACTTAACCATCCATCCACCCGTTCAGTCATTATTTAACCTTTTTAATCTGTTTCACGGTCAAAGGGTGCAGAGACTATTTGGACAGCATTAAGCTCAATACTAGATGCCAGTCAATCACAGAACAATAACTCTATCTGTATTATTTTATTACTAGTAGAGCAAAATGCCTGTTTAGTAAAATGGTCACGATGGTATAAAGGTAAGTCCATCTGTCTTAAACATGTTGTGCATTTAGGAACTTCTGTTCACTGGAATTCCTAGCCCTTATGCCCCTCTTACTTTGTGTGTCCTGTTGCCTTTTACATTTTACATTTTAGCTCTTGCTTCCATACATCTTTCTGTTTCTTCTTGCCTTTTTTCATTGGACATTACAGTCCTCTTGTGGACACCAAACATTTTGTCATTTTATATATATAGATGACCACTTTTTATAACCCCAAATAGCTGAAGCATCTTGGGTGAATGTTGACAATTACTTGTTTAGTTTTTATCTAACTGGACAAAAGCACGTGAGGTTAGTGGCCCTGTAATGTTATACTGTATGTATGAGTGGACTTGAAATGGGCTAGTGTCTTGTCCAGAGATGGCCACTCTCTGTAATAATTAGAAAAACAGAACAACTTTAATGAGATAAGATCATTCACTCCAACAAGTTCACTAAATCGATTTACCTAGATTTTCCCACTCTCTACCATACTACTTAGCCTTTAACACATTTCCAAAATTTTAAAGGATCTTTGAGAATCAACCTCTTTATTAATTCCTACGTGTTGTACATTAGTGTAAATATTCTGCTACTTCCACAATCCATTATGAAGTTTTTCACATACTGTGCACAGGGTAATAAAAGACATATATACAAATTATTCACTTCACTCTCCATCTACCTGGTCAGTAATGGTTTGTCCTCTTAACTCAACTATATATCAGATTAACTGAATTCATACAGCTCAGAGTCACATGGGTAACAATGTCTTGAGAATGGTCCGAACCAGCCCTGGAACTGAGTTCCTCACAAGGCAATGTAAGGGCCAATTTACTGGTGTCATGATTTGGATATTTCAGTTTTTTTAAGTGGTTGCCTGTAGCTTTCCTCTCAATTTTGAAGTTCCATTATGGGCTTTTTAGTGGAAAAGGTCCACTTTTTGACATTTACTTTGTAACCTGTACTTCACGCTCATTTATAAGGAATAGTTTTCATCACAATTTTATTTATACTGGGCTGCAACATTTTTTTGCTGCTGTCATCAAGAGACAGCAACTGTTGCTGTAAGACCATGGTCACAGAGATTGCACAAACAATGCAATTGGAACATCGCTATAAAAATCGGCACGTTAAACGCATCAGCATCCAAGTTTTGCAGATAACTAAATAAAAACTCTGAGTGGGTTTCCTCTCCCAGTCACTTCAATTCATTCTGTTTGGCTTTCTTAGTGCAAAGTGTAACAACCATCACCAGGTTAACCTAACAAGTTGATCTCATGAGAAATCTATATTAGTAGAATATACACCCTTTCAAAGTGTTGAGGTATCATCAGGTATCCCAATTTAATGTCCCGGTAGTAAAGAGTTTGAAAGCAAAATAGGTTAGTCTATACGTCGCTGATGACATCACAGAAATAATCACTAATATATAATTCACCGCTCTGGGAAGTAACCTGAGCTGAGGTCAGGTCAAAAACGACAAGGTCTTCTTGCAGTTGGCAGCTTTATGTATGAGGTCACAGCTTCTGACAGTAATGATGTCAGCGGTCCTCTGGATCGTCCTCCTATACTGTAGGGAAAACAGAACTCGAGTTAGTGGTGTCACCTTCAAATTCTTTTCCACAATATTCGAACAACCCATCCTAGTTAAACACAACCTAATCTCAAGTGCTAGACAGCCTTTATTTGTTATGCTGTCTTAAAGAAAAAAATCAATCCATCCTTCTTGTGAAACTATCTTGCTAATTGTGGGGTCTTATCAGCATCAGGCAAAAGATCATAAATAACTGAATGGAACATCTATTCACTCACCTTACTAAAAAATTATCCTAATATAGAATTTATTTTTTCAAATGGCAAAAATTTTCATCCCCACAGAAAACTTTTCACAAGGAGTAGCTGGACGGAAAGGTGAAAGCAGGACCTTGGAGCAGGGAGGCAACAGCACCAACCACTGAACCACTTCAATTGTAACATTATAAAGATAATAAGGGATCATCAGAGGTTGACTAGTGATAGAAAATGTATATATTGTGATTGGGGAAAAACAGGACAGAGATTCTAGTTTAAACAAAATAACACTCTGCTTGACGTATATTGTATTTGTTTAACACCCCTCCTCAGTTTGTATTATACTGTAAATAAAATTACATGGAATTACAAGCTACTACACTTCTTACATTCTGAGCTCTTAACTGAACACTTCAACAGACAATTTTCTGTTAAAATAGAATGGGATGATTGCACCGCTTAAGAAGACATGCAAAAATAAGAGTTCAGTATAATCAAGTTCACTCCTAATTACCAATATAAAGATCAGCACCCCCTCTAAGAGTAGTCCTGAATGACGAGCGTCTGGTCCTTGTAGCCTTAACTAAAACAATTCAGAAATTGAATACAAATCATTCAGCATGCTATGAATACCACCTTTGAAAAGCTTTCACTTTTTCTTGTCTTTAGATGGCAGTAGCATAAATCTTTGTACTATTTTTTACTATGCAGGCTTTTTGAGGGATTATGTGGTCTGCATTTTAGAGCATAGATACAAAGCCTTTCTGAAAGAATTAACCTGAGCAAGGCTCATCAGAACTGGCTGACAACACTGGAACCTTTTTCATTAAAATGCACTACAGCTCTGCATGGCTATGGTAAACTTTAAGGGATATTAACAGCTGCCAAGTGGTCCTCCTGCCTAGGTTCAAGCATTAAGTCTTCAAAAAAAATGAATAAAAAAGCATCAAAAGTTTCATCTACTCAGCAGGGAAAAGAACAAAGCTGCCTTTCTGGGACTTGCTACATGTTTAAAGTAATAACCTCATCTGCGCTTCCCTAATTCTTTTTCCCAAATAAATTAAAACAATGGATAAAAAGTTGTCGGACTGGATGTTACTAAGCAGGGCCTAACATCTCAATGGAGTCAAGAGACTTTATGAAAGCTGTAAAGTCTTGTATTATCTCACAACACAAGGGGAGTGGTTGTACTTATAAAAAAGAACCAATAAAATGTAACATATTAAATTTTTCAGGTCACTGTTTTCCTTAGTTGGATTTTCTTTCCCTGAGCTTCCCACAAAGATGATGCTCCCATAGTGACTTTGAATAAAATGTGCTTAGACTTTTAACCACATAAAAGCCACTGCAAGATTAGTGGGCAAAACAAAGATTCTTATTTGGTTTCCCATAAAAGAGATCACAGATCACCAAAAGGCACGGGCAAAAGGCTCAAAGGTAATAGAAAGAGACCCCGGAAAATGTAGGCTATATAAGTTAAAGACACAAATATTGTGAAAATAATACCAGACATTTTGACGTTGTACAGACTTTGTACAAACACTTCCTAATCCAGACAGGCTTTTCTGTGGCTGCTCTGTCTTGCAATTTCTGTTAAAGTAGAGACAAAACATTAAAAAAAATCTCCTGCAATATTTGTAAGGTTGAGATGCATTTTTAAAATTATTTTTACAAATATTGTAGAAAACTGTGCTCCGATATAGAGAAGCAGATGTGAATGAGATTATCCTGTCCAGACAATAGCCTGGTTTTGTATTAGAATACAGTAAATCCAGTGCAAGGTTCAAGTCAGCATAGTGTATTAGACAAAATGACGCCTTGATAAGTACAACCCAACGCATAAGCCCCCAATTTCTTTAAAGTTGTGCATCTGTTGATAGACATTTTAAATTTAGAACACTATGTTAAGATATTGAGGCAGGGTGGCAGAGGGTAAGCATAGTATGAAGCAAGTCCACAAGCTAAAAGAGTGAGGGAAGTCTTGTCAAGGATAACTTTTGCTGCCTTGCCAAGCTAGGAAGAAATGTATTACTGGAGCAGTGTTCTTTCAGGGTGTGCTAGTTGTCCTGGGGAAGCCATTAGACAGTAGCTCCAGCATAATAGAGATAGAGAGATAGAGGCTAATAGACTTTTTTTTTCCTAGGATATGGTAGCCAAATTGCACAACTTCTAGTTGCGAGGTATGTCGATTTTGTCACCGCACCATGTCAGTTTAAAGGATTGAATATTGCTGCCAATGCCACATTTACCAACTAAGTGCTCATCTTCTAGGACACTTAAGCTCGCCCCTTTTTCTTATAGCCAATAGTGTGCTGCCTGATGGATCTGGCGCCATACAAAGGATTAACAGCAACGGTAAATTCATCCACTGTCTCTGCTCTCTTTTTTTTCTTCATCCCATTTTGTTGTGGTACATAAAACATGAGATATCAGACAGGAAATCTTCTATTCTATTGTATTTGTGAGGTGCAAAACACCTACATTCCTCATTCTTCTGCATTCGATAAATTGTATTTCCAAATGAGCATGCATTGGTTGTCAGCTGTCATACATACAGAGCTGGTCCCTATGACTAAAGACAAAATTTGAATGGAGTGAGTAGTTGGTCTCTGGGCATTTCACATTACACAACTGAACATTACGACAGCATGCTTCCAACTGCCTCCAGTTCCTGCAAAAACTATGTAAAAGAAGGCTTTGACTGAAAATCCTTGGATTGTCCGACCATCGTTAGGTTAGAAAGTTGGGCAAGGAAGGAAACACCTGAGGTATGACAGATGAATCCCCTTTGATAAGACACGCAGTAAAGGAGCTGCCTTGAACAGCTGACACTTTAAAAACAGTTGAAAGCTTAAGGCCAAAGAGACACCAGGGCTGCTCCAGTGACCTGTGTCCTGTTGAAAACTAGTCATGCCCCTAATCCCTGAATGAAAATTGGACTTTGGCCACAAGTGGCGCATGGACAGGGTTTGAAGACGCTTTACTAAATGTGGAGTTGGGTGGAGAAAATGGAAAAGAAATCAGCTGTTGGGAAGATAGATGGGAGTGTTGTAATATGTTTAGGGAAACAAGTGGGTTCAATACCCATTAAATAAGACCCAAAGAGGCAGTAGGGATTTTGTTTTATTTTTGTTTCCTTCTGCTTGTTTTTTTCTTTATGTTCTTTATTTTTTCTTTATCCCTCCTTATAAAAAGACGTACTGCGCAGGCGCTAAAAGAGTCCGCGAGGGTCGGCTGAGGAGCCGAGAAAGGCGGATAGAAGAGGGCGAGAGAGGCGGACAAGACCACAGAAAAAAGGAGTGAGCACAGGTATTACTAACCGAGAATGCTAAACCGGATGATGGACGCAGGCACATCCGGCAATGGGCCGTAGCTGCAAAAAGACGTACTGCGCAGGCGCTAAAAGAGTTCGCGAGGGTCGGCTGAGGAGCCGAGAAAGGCGGATAGAAGAGGGCGAGAGAGGCGGACAAGACCACAGAAAAAAGGAGTGAGCACAGGAAAAATTGAGAAATGAGGCGCAAAGAGCACCGAAAAAAGGAAATGGCACATAAAAAAGTATTCAAACGCAAGCAAAGCACGAAACACATTGCACACGAAACTAGACCCCAAAAAAAAAAAAGAGGCTCGCGCACAACACCAAGGCACCCCCCCCCTACAGGCACCGGACGGGACACACACAAAGAGGGGGATTCAACAAGACACAGGAACACAAAAAGAAAGAAGACGCTCGCGCGACAACAATCCTCAACAACCCCCCCCACACACACACACATCCATAAGAAGTGACACCCAAAGCCACATATTCTAAAGTGAACATCAACACCTTCACACTAGACAGCATAGGTGTCAGCATTGGTGGATCTCCTTACAATAAAGCACTATTAACCGTTCAACTGCAGAAAAAGAAACATATTAACAGTGACTGCGATCCTTCTTATTACTTATCCATATTTCGCATGCTGAGAAAGAAACAAGTCATGAATACACGGTCACGGGTACAAAACGAAAAGGAAAGGATAACAGGAACAAACACACGAAAACGAAAGAAACAACAAAATAGACGGCTATGCAGCATAGGTGGATCTCATTACAATAAGGCACTATTAACCGTTCAACCGCAGAAAAGGCTCCATATTAACAGTGAGTGCAATTCTCCTTATTATTATCCATATTTCTAAAAGAAAAAATGTCTCGACTCCAAAAACGCAAAGCTCAACTAAAGCTTCTAACTAACGATGTACCTAAAAGTAAAAACTTTATTAACTGCATTAGATCCTACAATGGTTCATTTGCTTTTGCATATACCGGAGTAAATATCAGGCCACCAAAAGGCAATGGCCCATACTACTTTCGCATATGTGCACAAATACTACATCGCATTGGAACAGTGCACCCTGAAACAAATCAACAACGCAAATATGCACAAATCTACATCCTAGATCCACATGACGCAAACTATCAATCAAAGTGCTGCATCGCAACAGGCACGGATTCAAAACGAAACACCTCCCGTCTCAGACATACGTGAATGGCAGCGAAGGCTACAACGGGCTTCTCACACAGCACAGGCAAATCGATTACAGCTCCAAAACAACACGTCCCAAATACTACACATGCAACAACGCGCCTCTCAAACGGCACAAGAAAAACATACACCAGTAAAATTCATTCGGATTAATGAATGTCATTTGCAATCATTGTCATTCAGTTCACTTCCCTGAAGAAACAACTGGAAATACAAGTTATACATTTACACGTTGTTGTCAAAAGGGTCAAATTAGACTGCCTTCTTTACATTCATATACTGAATATCTACAGAGGCTTATAACTGACGATGTACCTGAAAGTGAAATCTTTATCAACTACATTAGATCCTACAAATCGGTATCCACTATGAACATTAACGGTGACACTGCACGTGACATCCGTCTTGAAAAAATGTTGTTTATTGATGAATGTTCAATGGCATGAAGTCACTTACTCAACACCATTCATAAACTTCTACAAACGTTTATGAATAATAATATTCGATTTGAAGGAAAGGTACTTTTATGAGGAGGAGATTTTAGACAGTGATTAGCTATTCTTCCAGATGCCATGCACTCAGCTATTGTTCAGTGCACCTTAAAATACGCAGACAATTGGCATTGCTTTCAAAAGATACAGTTAGTAAAAAAGATACGATGTCCAGAACCAGATCATAACAATTGCTTATTACAACTGCGAGATGGTACACTCACCAATACAGCTGGACTTCAGGCACATATTATTACAATTCCTCAAGCCTTTATCTGCGACAACTTAGTTACAGAGACATTTCGAACAGCAATCTCATTAAACCAAATGCCCCTTTTAACACAACGCACTATATTATGTCCAAAAAATATTAATATGGAAAACATTAATACCCAAGTCATTCCATTACTTCCTGGAGAGACACAACTCTTTCTAAGCTCTGACAAACTTGACTCTGATCACAACAATAACCATCTTAAATGACCTTACAAGTTCTGAGCTGGAATTACCTTTTACACTTAAATGGCGTGTACAAAGAAATTTTCAAATAAACCTTTACACTGTGTCACACACTTTATTGTTTGCTTTCTATTTGCATCATCTACACCGTCACACTATTCTATATCTCATTCATACATCACGCTCTTTGTCATTCCCAACACCAGGGGTTGGCGAGCGAAGCGAGCAGGGGGCGGAGCCCCCTAGTATGTATTTTATATAATGAAGAAAATATTTTTTGTCCATGTTTGCCATCTCAGTTTTCGTTCTGGGTTTGATGGAAGTTCAAGAGTGTTACGATCTGAGTGTGTGTCTGGTTCCTGCAAGCAATTTGAATGGTCAGTTTGGCTTTGGTGAAGTATTTGAAAGAGGAAGTGCCGAGCAAGAGAACATGAGACACACGAGTAGGAGTAAAGGCATAGGGGTACATTGAGAGTAAGTAAGGTGTCTCAATATGGCAGAAACTGAGAAGTACATTTCATGGGAATGCACACGAGAGGAGGAGTGCTGGTCAAGAAAGAATAAGACACACAGGAATACTGAGGAAAAGTGTAGAAGGAATGCTGAAACTTCACAAGGACAAGATATATCAAAATTTTTAAATTTTCTCTATTACCTGGCAACGTAGCTAGTATACAGTGTACTTTATGTATATTACAGAATATACAGTATATATTGTCACACACATGCGCTTCGGAGGCAGTCAACACAGGTAAGCGAATAGTTAACAGATGGGGGGTTGGATTGTGGTAATGATGCCTCTCTTGCTGACCCTTTAGAACCAAAGAAGATAAATAATACAAACAAACCTTCAACAATCCATAATTCAGAAAATGACATAGTCAGGAGGTGTATTTTGGTTCATTAGGTGTAGACCAGTGGGTACTGCATGGTACTTAAAATGCTGTGGTAGGCCTTTAGATTCAGGGTGCCAATCACTCTGCTCAAGTTGTTGACTCTGGATCAAGCAAAAGATCCCAGGACAAACACACTTCCTCCTCCATCTTCCAAAGTTGATGTCACACACAAAGGAATAATCCTTTTGTTTACTCAACAGTGCACAAAAAAAACCTATGTAATAAACCAAAGATTTAAAATTTTTATTTGTTACCCCATAAGTTACATAGTATGCTGCCAACGGTTTCTGGGCCAGGCACTCCTGTTTAACTTCTTTATAATGTCAAAGTTCATGACTTCAGTTGCTGAGAATATTGGATCACAAGGTGAAAAATTGTAGGGCATGATAAATTACACAACTTGTTTAAGATTTTCCAGTTTCACATTTCCAAAGTATCACAAACTCATCTCTTTTTCTGAAAGTGAATATCTTGCGTCCCGACAGAGTTGTATAATGCTTTACAGGTATGGCAAGTTCAGCTGTATCCTCAGACTTTTTTTTCTCTTTCTTTCATTCTGTCATGGTATGTAAAACATGCAATATGGTAGAAATTAACAAATTAATTAATTCAAGAAAGAAACTTCTCCTCTACTAGGATATTTTAGCTGTTGCAAAATATGTGTGTGTATATATATGGAAATTTGATGTTTGAATTTGTAAAATATATTTTGTAAAATATTGTATATTATAATAGTTGCAGTGCAATCTTATTTTTGATAATAATTGCTTTTCTAATTGTAATTTTATTTATTTTATAATCTCAATGTATTTGTACATAAGTTTGCAAAGTTAGTCTGAACGGAAGGGCGCAGTGATCACACAATAAGGTTCATTGGTGGAGCAGAAATGCACATAGTGACACACTTAATGGACGCTGAGCTGTTTAGCTTTAATAAGATAGTAAGAAGTGAAGTATCACAGAGACTGTAATAGAGACTCCTGAATTTCTGGTCAGAAGACGCACACAGATATGTTTTAATTTGTTATCCTTACACCAGTGTAATTCATTAATTGTTTAATTTATTAGCTTTATTTTATTTTAGTTTTTCATGGTGTTTGAGAGCTGTAAAGAGAGAGAGCAAATAAATACTCTTTAAACATCAGTCGGAGCATGGCCTCATCTGTACCAGGAGAAAACCTTCGGGAGCAGCTACAGACATGTTTCATAAAACCTCTTCGAGTCAGAAACAAGGCAGGAGTAAACTTGTTCATTGCATCCTTTATTCACTTTTCAGCAAATGCTTGAAGAGGGAGCATTCCTCACAGTAGTCTGCACCAATATGAGCAGAATGTTCAAAATTATAAGGTCAGAGGTCAGTTTTATAAAACAACTTAATTTGCATACATATTCATCTAACATTTACTCTGATTGGTTCAAAAGACATTAGGTGTTTTATGACCAGTTTTCATATCTCAGAATAAAAGTCTTATTTCTACTGTATTTTTGGTCCTTACAATACTTTCCAATACTTCTTGTGTATGTGACCTGTCAGTGCTTTCTGGGTACATGATACTCACATAACCTCTTGAACCATCTCGGTAGGACCTTCTTGTTCTTTGTGGTTCAATTGTCCTTTAACTGGTTTCCTGATATACATAGACTATACCTGTTAACCCTTTATACTACTTCTAAGATAGATGCTATATTTTAATGTGCAAAGCATATCAAAATACTTTATCCCAAATAACTATGTGACCCCCAAATCTCATTTCTTTTCCACAGAGACATCAGATAGATAAGCCTGTCTTTTGTTTCTGTGTTCCAAAACACCCACTTTTCTTATTCCTCATAGCCGCTGCTGCAGAAGTTCTTTTAAGTAACAGTCTAGGTCATCATTCTAATGTTTGCAAGATAGATGTCCTTTATTACAACAAGCCTGAAAATGAACATCTCGGTTCATTATATAAATTTGAGTAAGATTTTTTAGAGTGTTTATTAATCTAGGATAATTTGCATAACACAGTTAATACCAACATTAGTTTGTACCAATCAACATTTAGTTAAATAGTATAATCCGTAACACGCTCTCTATCATTGCAGATCTAAAGGTCTCAAAATACTTAGATAGAATAAACATATTGAGTAAACATCTTCTCATTAAGCAGGAACTTCTTACATTTAATACTACAGTTAGAAGGATAATTGACATATGATCTCATCAGCTCCATGGTAAATGTGCAGGAAATGGATGGTACAGAAAGTCTTGGCTACACAGGAAATCCACAAAATTCCAGAGCTGCTGTAAGCCAGTATCAACCAAGAATAAGATTCCATTCCCTCCCATGTCTCACCCTATTTGGGGACTCCAGTCAACCTTAAAGCATGTCTGTGTGAAGTGAAAGCATACCAGAATACCCAGGAGAAAATATTCATGGATATGGAAGAACATGAAAACTTCACACAGATAGTGGGCAGGCTGGCAACTGAATCGTGTTCTCTGCAGTTGTCTGAAAGTAATGCCAACTGCTGTGCCACCCAAGGAAAAATCTGTTTTCTATCTAAGTTCCAAGAGACTCAAGCCATGAGCACTTCTATCAAATTCATATGTACCCTTCATAATTATACAAGAATTTGGTAAAAGTGCTGGTGGCCCATCATAGGTGACATGAGTTTTGCAGACCTTGTCATCTTGTAATTATGCCTGTGTTTGCAAAATCATGCACAAAATTTCATAACTGCACTACACAAATGCCATTTAGTTTTTAAAACAGAAATTACATGGCAAAGTCTACTCTCTCATTGCATCCCAAAAACAAATTAGTGTTTTTTTCTTTCATCGTTTTTTATCTTAAGAATACTATCCAGGATTTTAAATGCTATCCTTTCACTACATGATTTTCTCAGTGAGTGTCTGGGACCCAGGGGTGCATTTTGCCAGGGACACTTTAATCTGTCTTCAGAGTAAATGATCAATTTTCCAACTCATTAAATGGAGACAGATCTGAAGAAAAATAAAAAGACAATAAAGCCCTTCCTGCTGAGAAAATTGAGACTCAAGGATGGAGATGGTTTGGACGTATTAGGTTCATTCTATTGGTCGTTGTTTTTTTTTTTTTTTTATCTCTCTCTCTCTCCCACTCTGGTTTACTATTAATATTTGAAAAATGAAGAATTTCAAAGCATTTTGATACACTAAACGTTTCATAGGTGCATCCGTGTTTTATTTTGATCCAGTTCTTTAAGTGTTAAATATCGATTCATGCATTGAACAGAATGTTTTAACTGTGCGAGTCTGTTATGGTTTAGTGATGGCACTGGCCACACAGGTATTGCAAAAAGCAGTCCATCTTCAGACGTTCAAATATAGCTTAGATGTTTTGGGTGCTGTTTGATCTGAGGCTACAAATACCTGATTACATCCCACTTGGGGAATGGAGGGGAATGCTAACAGGGAATTTGGCTACCACTTACACATATACATACAGCAAAGTGAAAAAAGCTGTTGCCCTTCTAATACAGATACAGCTAGTACAGACTCTCAGCTTTACCAGCTTTACATGAGACATTATGAGGCATAAGGGATTCTTCTGATCTCATTTCAGGAGAGGAATAAAAGTGCTAAGACCAGACACATCAATGATGATTATTCAAAATGTACCCAAGTCAAGAGCCTAATTGTGACAGCTGTTATTGTGCTCCTGCTTCACTGGGCCATATAATTTGAGAGCACCTTTAGCTCGGACCCAGATAGAATAACAGATAGTTTATTTCTCAGATTTGGGATCACAGTCATCTCAAAGCCTCAGGCAGCTTTCTTTATGGTAACTCCTGATAACTACTTAGTGAACAATAACTTACTCTATTCTGCTAGCATGCCCCTTTATTTTACTCAGCTGAAAAATATCCAATTTACTATAGCACTGTGGGAAAATAATGCCCTATTTAACCATATTCAATTCAGTTTGCAAAGAATAATCCAAACATTTTTTTAGAATGAGATACTTTTTAATGCTTTAGAATACCTTAGCCTATAGTCTATACCTTAAAGAATGGAAGCTTTATTCAGTATTGATTGCTACTGTACATAATAAAACTTCCTTTTTTTCCTTCTAGACATGTAGACATGTGGGTATATGATATGAGTAAAATAAAGTACTTGTATGTATTGAAAGGCAAACTTACTGTTAATAATAATAATAATCAAGTCAACCCAACAAAGGATGAAAAAGAAGACTGTTCCATTCAGTCAGGTGACCTGAGAGAAATACAAAAAGGCATCAAACAAAAAGGCATCTTGTTCATAAAGTTTAAAAGCTTCTAAATTCTGCATGAGAAGTTGCACAAGACTTAATTCTTTAATTTAAGAAGACTCCACTAAGAAAACTTTAGCTGGATTCTACATACTTAGAAGTGCCTTCTAAACAAATATTTTCCTTCAACACTAGAGCAAACTCTGCTAGCTTGGCACCTGATTAAAAATGTATGTACTTGCATGGCTAAAATGAGATTTTTTTAATGGATTTAATTTTAAGGGTCTCCTTATGGTTACTATATACACAGTGTAGCATATTATATATATATATACATGTATATATATATATATATATATATATATATATATATATATATATATATATATTGTGAGAAGAAATACTCTCCAGACATTATAAAGGTTTGGGGCAGCCACCTGTATATTATATCCTGGCTGCAACAGTTTGAAAATAATTGAACAGAGATTTTCACAAGACTGAGTCCAAAACAGAACTGCCAGACTGGTGGTAAGATGGCGGTTTTAAAGGACCGGAGAGGAAGTGACATCATCGTGGCCAGAGCCGGAAGTGACGTCATCCACCACGTTAGAACCGGAAGTGATGTCATCCAAAGCACCAAAACCAGAAGTGACGTCGTTGAGGCACTGGAACCTGGTAGGATTTCCTGGGAATGATCTGCAAGGAACTGAGAAAGACAGTCGGCACACCCTGCTGCCCCCTGGTCTGATATGGTATTATCATTACTCAGGCCCTTTAGCTGTCTCCTATTCGCACGTGTGTGACAATATATATATATATATATGTTGTCACACATGTGCGCATGGGAGGCAGCTAAAGGGCTTGAGTAAGGGCAGTTCCAAATCATACCAGGATGTGGCAGAGTGCACTGACTCATTTTCTCCCTTTCATGCAGACCATTCATGGGAGATTCCACCTGGCCCTCTTGATGTCACTTCCGGGACTGAGTCTATGGAAGAAGACCTTGCTGGCTCAGGCCCCTGTGATGTCACGTCCAGGCTCGAACCTATGGCTGAAGACCTTCATGAGCCTGACCCCTTTGACCTCACTTCCTGTCTTCCCCTTTAAAGCCTCCACCTTTTCCCTATTCCCTCAGTTCTGTTTTCGACTCAGTTTTGTGCACAGCAGTGCTATCAATAATCTCGATTTGCAGCCAGGAAACCAAATACACGGGTTGCTGCCCCAAACCTTGCTATGGCTCTTTGTGGCTTTTGTGGCAATGTATATATTATACATATATATACTGTATATATATGGGGGCAGACCCAGCCGGGACACCTGGAAGGACTGGGAGGCTGGTTATTCGTTCCCCAGGCCACGAGGGGGCAACCATCCTGGATAAAGAAGGGACCACGGGGACGGAGCCAGGAGGCTCAATCCCAGTGGGGCCCGTGGCTGCCACCAGGGGGCGCCCCAAGCGTAGTGGTGCCAGGGAAACCAGCACTTCCGCCACACCTGGGAAGGTGGAGGAAGAACCTTCCGGGGACAGCCGGAGCGCTTCCGGGTGCTCATGCGCCACTTCCGCCACACCAGGAAATGCCGCTGGAAGGTCATCAACGAGCACCTGGAGCACGTCCGGGTGAACATTCCTACAATCATGGAGCTAGAGTCAGGAGCGGGAGCAGGACGAAGCTCCCGTGAGGAGAGGAAAGGCGGCCCACGGACACTGGAAGAGAGGCCAGTGAAGAAGGTGATTGGTGCTGGGAGCACTGTGTGCTGTCTGGGACTTATTTGTGTAAATAAACCCGTGTGTTTTGATAAAGTGCTGGTGTTAGTCTGATGATGGTTGGACCTGTGCTCACAATATATATATATATATATATATATATATATATATATATATATATATATATATATATATATATATATTTAAATACTGTATATATGTGGAACAACTTCATGGCTTATCGAATGGTAATTTTACTCTGAGCCACAGTGTGTCACTGTATCTAACTGTCCCTACTCTTTCTCCCTCTGCAGATCGGTTGACTACCAGCCAAAAGACCTCTGACATCACTTTTGGTTTCCAAAATCCTTGATCGGCCCATCTGTACATGAAAAAAGAGTAAAGGTTATTCCCATGTTGGAAAGAGAAGAAGGAAAGAGACACAACATTTCAGCTCTCTTACCATCTTTTCTATGCAGTATGAGAATTTGACATGCCTAGTGATTTTTTCTGTCATGTGCAGTAAATTGAGATGGTCTGGTGACAAGTTTAGCAATGGCAGTCAGCAAGTCTGACACAGCTTCTTGAGACTTTAATTTTACTTCAGGCATTGGGTTCTTAAATATGATCGTTCTGTCTTCTGGCTACAACCCTGGTTGCATTTTAGTTAACATTTTCATCTCCTGGTCCTTGTGTGTTGCCGTGTTGCCTACAAGTTTATATCCTTTGGTAAAACTGTAACATTCACAAATATACATACTTAATTAAAAAATTCAGGGTCACAGTGCCCAAGAGCCCAGTTACAGGTAAATTGCCTTGTGCTGGGCTTATCCCTTCTCAACAAGCCTATGAACTCTAAACACTTGTCACACTCTCAGACATGTTTGTCTGTCATTGCACTCTTCTGCAAATAGGCTGGTGCAACTTGCACAAGTAAAAACATAAATGAGGACTTGCTATAAAATTAAATGTTTAAACACTAAAGACCTTCAGTATGGCTGGAATCTCAAGTCTATTTAATGGCTTTACATCTCGGTTTTACCAGGGCCCCCTAGTGATGACAATTTCAATACCTTGCGGCCTTATACTGCAGTCAAAGAAGAGAGCTATTTCTATTATCTGAGAGCAGAGGGGAGATCTCATTTGTCTTCTTCTTGAAATAAAAAAAGTCTGTCTGCTGTTCAGTCAATGAATCTTTACTTTTATGAAGGACCCTTCATTGTCATCTGAAAGTGATTTTACAAAGTAAACAATATCACAATTCTGTGCTATTTCTTTTTCTTAGGAAAAAATAAAGTGTGCATCTGACTTCTCATCTATCTGTGTCCATTTGGCCAACACAGGCAATTCTGTGCTAAAGCACTACAGGCGATCGAAATTCATGCATTCTTTATAAAAGCAACCGCGCTTAGTTTTGAATTGAAGGAGAGTGTGTGGAGCTAAGAAAATGACGGGAAAATTAATTTTTAAAAAATCAGTTAATTGAAACAAGGTGACATGGCATCATACACCCAACATCCTGTATTTAAATCCTCCTCCCAGTTGCTGACTGTATGGGGTGGGCATGTTCCCTTTTTTTCCTCCCACATGCCAAAGATGGACATGCTGTGTTAACTTCTTCTTCCTTAGCTAGTCCCATTTATATATGGGGTCGCTACTTTTGACTAGACATCCCAAATACTACTCATTTATAGATTTCAGCATTGATTTTTATGGCCTACATGATGCCAACCTTCCACTTGCGTTGTTAACTGTCCCTTGTAATTTAGTCCAGTGTGGATGGTGATATTTGTCTATTCCTCCTTGTGTCCTGTGGTTGGTGAGATCTCTGGCCCTCCTCTCTTCTGAATTACAAAAAATAGTTTGAAACTGAATTTATTGAAACTGAATTTATTGAAATAGGTCTTTTGGAGCTTGCATTTTAAATGTTCACTCTTACAGGTGGTGCTGCTGATCAGATATACAACAATTAAGAATAGGAGGTCAAGTGTCTCACATCAGGCATAATTGTTCATATAATTCGTGATGTGAGCTCTGGTCCGAATGCCATCAGACAGACACCAGTATAAGTACAAAAACACACACGTTTATTCACACAAGTCCCAACACAGCACACAGTGCTACCGCACTATACAACCCTAATCACAGGCCTTTCCAAAACGTCCTTGGGCCGCCTTTCTTCCCTCTGTCGCTGGAGCTTTGTCCACCTTCAGCTCCCGACTCTCGCTCCCTGACTGTAGGAAGGCGGCCCCCTTTATAGTCACCCGGACGTGCTCCAGGTGCTTGCTGACGTTCTTCCGCCGGCACTTCCTGGTGTGGTGGAAGTGCTACATGAGCACCCGGAAGCACTCCGGGTGTTCCTTGAAGGTCCTTCCTCCACTATCCCAGGTGTGGCGGAAGTGCAGATCTCCTGGGCTTTATGAGGCTTGGGATGCCTCCTGGCAGTAGCCATGGGGCCCCACGGGGTTTGAGCCTCCCTGTTACTTCCCCTTGGTCCCCTTGCTATCCAGGGCTGTTGCCCCCTCATGGCCCGGGGGACGTATAGATCGCCTCCCGATCCTTCCAGGCGTCCCGGCTGGGTCTGGCCCCCAGCCTCCTGCCACAGTGATTAAATTAAGCAGGCACTTTAGGAAAATGATTTGTGTGACTTAATTAAAAGTTAGAAACTCATGATCTAAATCATTATCCTTTGGGATTGTAAACATTTTTGTAAATTTAAGGCATAAATCATAAATGAAAATTTTAAGATTCCAGATTGTAACTTAACAATATGGAAATGTTCCACATGTCTATGTGTTTAGAAAGATGTATTGTCACTGTAACGGGTGCTTTTTGAGGCAAAATTAAGAGGTCATGATTTACAGGTACAGGTTATGTTTGCTAGATGTGATATTTCCTCCAAAAAAGTCCACATTCCTGTTGCTCAACCTGAACAAATTAATTCATTCAGCATTTTGAAAGTCTGTAAAAATGAAATAATACATTTGAGAATCTCTTCCCTTTTCAAAAGCATGAATGACACCCCCAGCTGTGGTGCACATAATAATGTAGACTGTGGAGTCTTGAATTTAGCTTTAAACCAGTCGCCCTTTAACTGCTTTCATTTTGATTCTCTACATTGCCCCAAGCCTTCTAGAATTTGGAACTTGTGGTTTTTAAAGACATTTTCTGTTATTAAGAATCTCGGGGATGGCAAACATGACTTTAAAATATCAAGAGGAAACCAATTTGTAATCCTTTCATTCAAGGTAATAGATTTTCACTATAAAATAATGTTTTGTATAATTTTTCATAATGCAAATGCAGTCATATCCATGCCATTAAACTTCATATGATCTCTCAGTTATGCAAATTTTACTGAGCAGTTATGCTTCAGAAAAATTAAAGTTATACTTGCTTAAAGTGTTTGTGAATGTTGAAATTCATAGGTGCATAATCCCACAAAAACAGCATAATGACCTTTTTTAGATACATATAGGTACAATAGTTAGCACTACTGCCCTGCAGCTCCAGGAATCTGGGGTCAGTTCACATTTTTTTGGAATGGGCCTGCTCTCAGTGTACCCGTGTGAATTTTCATCAGGTACTTGGGTTTCCTTGGCAGTGCAGTCTAGTCTTACCTTTAGTCCAATGTTGAATGGCTTTTCATATCGAAAGTCTCATGAACAGAAAACAAAGATGTGTTAAATTCCCAAAGGTATAAAGGTGGCAGTGACACTGGGGATTGTGGACAAGGGAGACAAAATAACACGTCCTTGACAATGAGATCTGCCAACAAACTACATTCAAAAGAAAAATGTAGAAAAACACTATCATATGGATTATTATGCTATGCTTTATCCCAAATCAACAATAATAGGCCGTAATATAGATTAAAATTGACCTCCTAAATGAACCATTTGCTATTTTCTGACACCTTCTTTTTTGTTCCAGTGCATGTCAGCTTTGTAGGTTTTGCTTTTTCAAACCCACAGCTGTCTGTGGATTATGCTTGTACTCTCAGCATTCCCTCCACATTATTTGCAGTTTAGCCTTGTAATGTATTGTACTTTCCTCCTCCGTCTATTTTTTTTTATGCATTTGTAGCACATTTTTATGATCATGCTCACTGTGCATGGTGTTCGATTAATGACTCATTCAATAATTCAAGGCTAGAAGTACCCATTGCAACTCTGCTTGTAATTATTAAGTGTGAGTGCTTCCAATATCACTTAGTAACATTTTATTCCTAATTGCTACTACATTTTAACTGTTTGTGTTACTTCCACTTTCAAGCCCAAGTGAGCTCTGCCCTTCACACTGCCTGCCATTCAGCTTACTGTTTTTCATTCTTTTGAGGTGGTGTCTGCTTCTCTGTGCCTGGGTTCCGTCTCTTTCAGCCCACATGGCATACTTTTTAATCTTGAGCAGGGCGCCTCTCCTCCTACGCCAACATTGCATCTTAGCTCCCATGACTCATGCCGGCATACTCATCCCACTTAGGTGAGGGTCTGACACATTCCTTGACGCAACAACTGATGTAGACGCTGTGGAAAACTTGATATTACTAGTATTGTATTATAAATGATATTAGTTCACCTAGTTCCTCATTTCAAAATATACAGCAGTCCATTAAATGACAGTCCTGGATACATTCTAAACTAATGGACAAAGGTGTTATCACATTGGTTTCCAGATGTTATTTTAATATATGCAACTAATAAAATGTCCTTTTTCCCTCAGCTCTAACAATACCGCAGCAAAAGCATGCAGTTCCTGAAAATAAATCATCAGACACTTGAACATGATATGAAAGCGTGACCACAGCATGGAAGAACAAAAGATGTCCCAAACCTTTCAAAACTCACTTAATATTTAGATAGAAAATAATCAGCATAACTCCCACCCATATTTCTGTCTTTTAGTTATTTATTAATATTTAGTTCTAATTATGATAATTTGTCTGTTAATTTTCTGACCCCCTTTTGTTTCACTGAGATAAAGGAAGGTACACTCTATCTCAGCAGCACTGAGCAGTCCATCACAGGGCACACTTATACCCAAAATCACAGTTATTCACAATAGGCTAATTAAATCAACATCTTTGGGATGTTTGTAGTAAAGTGGAAGACCTAGAGAAAGCCTAACAAGAAAGCCTCCATTCTTATCAAGTTCTCTAATAAATAGTCACATCACTCACACCAAGTTTCAGTGGCCATAGATGTTGAAAGGTGATGTTGTGGGGTGGAAGTGAGGGTTTCAGCTACCGCAGGTGCTACAGCACTGCATCTTGGTGGGTAAAGAAGCCCAGAGCTTGTGATCACTAGTGGTGTGAGTGATTAAAATAACACTGCACAACAATTATTTTGAAAAGTCTTGCTTCCTGAAAAGTTTTACTGCATCATGTAGGAACTCTATATTACTGACAATAACATATTTGGTCAGATTTATGCTTCGCATAAGCTATTAAATTCAACAGAATTAAAACTGTTTTGCTCCTGGTTTTCTTTTGTATTCAATGTCTGGTGTACAGTGGTGTGAAAAACTATTTGCCCCCTTCCTGATTTCTTATTCTTTTGCATGTTTGTCACACAAAATGTTTCTGATCATCAAACACATTTAACCATTAGTCAAATATAACACAAGTAAACACAAAATGCAGTTTGTAAATGGTGGTTTTTATTATTTAGGGAGAAAAAAAAATCCAAACCTACATGGCCCTGTGTGAAAAAGTAATTGCCCCCTGAACCTAATAACTGGTTGGGCCACCCTTAGCAGCAATAACTGCAATCAAGCGTTTGCGATAACTTGCAATGAGTCTATTACAGCGCTCTGGAGGAATTTTGGCCCACTCATCTTTGCAAAATTGTTGTAATTCAGCTTTATTTGAGGGTTTTCTAGCATGAACCGCCTTTTTAAGGTCATGCCATAGCATCTCAATTGGATTCAGGTCAGGACTTTGACTAGGCCACTCCAAAGTCTTCATTTTGTTTTTCTTCAGCCATTCAGAGGTGGATTTGCTGGTGTGTTTTGGGTCATTGTCCTGTTGCAGCACCCAAGATCGCTTCAGCTTGAGTTGACGAACAGATGGCCGGACATTCTCCTTCAGGATTTTTTGGTAGACAGTAGAATTCATGGTTCCATCTATCACAGCAAGCCTTCCAGGTCCTGAAGCAGCAAAACAACCCCAGACCATCACACTACCACCACCATATTTTACTGTTGGTATGATGTTCTTTTTCTGAAATGCTGTGTTCCTTTTACGCCAGATGTAACAGGACATTTGCCTTCCAAAAAGTTAAACTTTTGACTCATCAGTCCACAAGGTATTTTTCCAAAAGTCTTGGCAATCATTGAGATGTTTCTTAGCAAAATTGAGACGAGCACCTAATGTTCTTTTTGCTTAACAGTGGTTTGTGTCTTGGAAATCTGCCATGCAGGCCGTTTTTGCCCAGTCTCTTTCTTATGGTGGAGTCATGAACACTGACCTTAATTGAGGCAAGTGAGGCCTGCAGTTCTTTAGACGTTGTCCTGGGGTCTTTTGTGACCTCTTGGATGAGTCGTCTCTGCGCTCTTGGGGTAATTTTGGTCGGCTGGCCACTCCTGGGAAGGTTCACCACTGTTCCATGTTTTTGCCATTTGTGGATAATGGCTCTCACTGTGGTTCGCTGGAGTCCCAAAGCTTTAGAAATGGCTTTATAACCTTTACCAGACTGATAGATCTCAATTACTTCTGTTCTCATTTGTTCCTGAATTTCTTTGGATCTTGGCATGATGTCTAGCTTTTGAGGTGCTTTTGGTCTACTTCTCTGTGTCAGGAAGCTCCTATTTAAGTGATTTCTTGATTGAAACAGGTGTGGCAGTAATCAGGCCTGGGGGTGGCTACGGAAATTGAACTCAGGTGTGATACACCACAGTTAGGTTATTTTTTAACAAGGGGGCAATTACTTTTTCACACAGGGCCATGTAGGTTTGGATTTTTTTTCTCCCTAAATAATAAACACCATCATTTAAAAACTGCATTTTGTGTTTACTTGTGTTATATTTGACTAATGGTTAAATGTGTTTGATGATCAGAAACATTTTGTGTGACAAACATGCAAAAGAATAAGAAATCAGGAAGGGGGCAAATACTTTTTCACACCACTGTATCACGTTGCAGTGTCCAACAGTTGTCAGCAAGCATTGACAGATTCCAGTTGCCCTGGTATCGTTACTCCATCGTAGCAATGTCCTGGTGAAATCTTTCACCGTGTTTGTCACTGACAGCACTGAGATTTGCGGGGAAGAAGTCCAAGTGTGAGTGGAGGAAATGAATCTTGAGTGACATGTTGCACTTCATTGTCTTGTATGCTTTGAGGAGTTTGTCTACTAGCTGAATGTAGTTTGGGGCTCTGTAATTGCCCAGAAAATTGTCAACAATGTCTTTGAAGGCTTTCCAGGCAATTTTTTCTGGCCCAACTAACAGATCTTCAAACTGCTTGTCACTCATAACATGTCTGATCTGGGGGCCAACAAAAATGCCCTCTTTAATCTTGGTGTCAGTTATTCTTGGGAACATCTGTCTTAAATAATGAAAACCTTCACCTTCCTTGTTCAGTGTTTTCACAAATTATTCATGAGTCCCAGTTTTATGTGAAGAGGAGGCAAAAATATCTTTGCCGGGTCGACAAGCGATTCATGTGCCACATTTTTCTGTCCTGGAACTAACTTTTTACAGAGTGGCCAGTTCTGTCGATATTAGTGCGACTCTTTGGCACGGCTGTCCCATTCACAGAGGAAACAACAGTATTTTGTATAGCCGAGCTGCAGTCCTAGTAACAGAGCAATGACTTTAAGATCTCCACAGATATTCCAGTTGTACCCGCTACACTGGACATGCTTCAGCAACAGTTCCATATTCTCATTTGTTTCTTTCATGTGTGCTGTATAGCCAACAGGTACTGAGGGATAAATGTTGCCATTGTGTAGCAGAACAGCTTTCAGGCTTACCATTGATGAATCAATAAAGAGACCCAGGTTGTGATCACGACCCAAGGCCAAGAACAATCCTTCAATGTCACAACAGAAACAGAGACTTGTGCAAAACATTTGGTTATATCATAATGTCGGCCTCGAAACATAGAAATTTTCGTACTTGGTGACAGCAAACACCATTCCTGCAGTCTCGAACCCAGCAGCTTTTGACAGACCCAAATCTCTGACCAAATCGTTCAATTTCGACTGTGTTATCAGATGTGGATCGCCTGATGAGCATGGTTCAAAATCAGGGTCAATGTCACTGTCATTACCCTGCATTGTAGTTTCTTCATCTGGTTCATCTAAGGTCCAATCCTCTGGTGGTTTCGGAACTGGAAGACTGTCGTCATGTGGCAGGGGTCTCATTGCTGAAGGCAGATTAGGATATTCAATTGACTTCTTGTTTTTGGCAGAGAAACCAGACACATTAGTCAACCAGAAGTCCATCACATGGTCTTTCTGTTCTCACAATATCATCGGAACAGCAAACGGCATCGTCTTTAGAGTGCCTCTGAGCCAGGCTCTCAAACTGACAGCACATGTTGCACAGCAAATGTGAGACACCCATTCCTCGTCTTGATCACCAATTTTGCAGCCGAAATACAGATGATAAGCTTTCTTCACATGAGCAGTCATCCAACGTCTCTAAGGTGCAAGTGTATATTCGCCACAGATATAGCAGAATGTATTGCGGCTGTTATGACATTGACGAGACATATCGCCCGACATCAAAACGTCTATAGCAACAAGCTTACTTACTGTTATATTGCTACAAATACTATACTTTACTATATTGAAACTATACATACACACTGACTATCTATATTAACCAAATGGGCAGGATCGGTGTATGCAAGCCACCTTTATAACATGCTGAGACAGCGTCAAGCTTGTTCAGACCTGCCCAGGATGTCAACTTCAACAGAACAGCTTCCAACCTGGCCTGATTCCATGCCTGGATATGACCAGGCTGCACAAACCGTTGTTGATAAGTCTGTGACACCTCATGTAGTGGGAATTAGGATCACCAGCCTATACTCTAGGTGTCTAATATGTGAGACCAAGCGTGACCAGGATGATGGTATAAGAGAGGGAGACACGGACACAAAAAGGGTTGGGTTTTTTGAACAATAAAGTGAAGTTTTATTTACAGGTGCACTTAAAGAAAACAAAAATAATGTCCTGCGGAATTTATATATTAATACACAGTCAAAGGACACACAAAAACAGTAAGTACATGGAGCCCAAAAATAGTGACTATATACAGTATTTATAGTGTTGACTGAAAGTCCCAAATGAAAAAGAATACTGCATACAAACTAGTGAAAACCATATATACACGAACCAAAATGAAGCTGTCTTCCTCCACAGTGCTCCAAGTCAGGAAGCTGCTCCTTCAAACAGTGTATACAGGATTCACCAAAACAAAAATATTCAAAATACAGAAAAAGTGTATATACAAAAATAAACAGTGTACCAATAACCACAACCCAATAAATACCTCCACCAAAATTAATCCAGAGATATTTATTTATATATATATATATATATATATATATATATATATATATATATATATATATATATATATACACAAGAAAAAAATATTTACAATAAGCAAGGCACAAGCCGTAAAGCTTGGTAAATTCAAAACGCTGTTCTACCAAGTACCTTTCTCTAAGAAGATCTAGTCAGAAAGAACCCCCTCTAGAGGGCATGATTCCCTTTTGTATTCGGCGCCCTCACTCCGACCAATTAAACTGTCCTATGTCATCCCTCTGCAAGCACGCAATGACGAGAACGCATGTGTGAGAAGTGGCGTCTCCTGCCCTGCAAAAATACTATAATAGCTCAAGCAGCCGGCGCGTGTGCGCATAGCTGTGCTGGCTTTTGAGACGCAAACTGCGCTTCTGCCTTAAGTGAAAGTAAGCATTTTTTTTCCTCCTTCCCCTGAGCTATAGCTCAGACAACTACAAACATGGGATCCCTTTTCTAAACCGCGGTAAACTAATATTAAGGCACTTCACACTTTCTTTTACTCCTTTAGTTATGAGGTCGCGGGGGGCACATGCAGGAGTGGAGGACCGACAATGCCATCCCGGTCGGTTAATGGCAGGGCCGTCTCTCCAGTCTACACGAGATCCACCGCAACGCTCCCCAAAAGGTGCTAATATGGTCAGTGAAGACGTCTGTCTGCATTATTTAAAAAGGAAAAAGGCAAGTTTCCTTTCTTTATACTTTTTTAACCTTTTTGTTTCTCAAACAAATGCCTCTCTCAACACCATGCAGAGGACACTTGACTAATTTTATTTAATTACAGGTAATGCCAGTAAGGCACATTACCACAAAGTCACTTACGGGAGTGAAAAGTTTAGATACAAATATAAGAAAAAATCATGACAAAACTGAAGATTTCTCTGAAATGGTACGTGATGGGTAAATTTTGATGTGAAATTCGTGATCAGCACCCAGAAATCTATAAGAAAAACCCAACAGTGTTCAAGAAGCAAAAACTTTGTTGTGCAGTGTAATTAAAGAATGATTCAGAACTACTGAAAATTTGTATCTATTAAAACAACAGAGGGAGGGGCAAAGATTTCCCTTTTTAGTTAAGTTTGTTTAATTTTAATTCAATTTAAATTTAATTTGTTTAAACAGCAGTTAATCATGACTATCTTTTGGCATCAGAGCACTACAGTAGAGCTTTCTTGTTACATAATGGTTCTACTAAAATGGCTTTCAGGTTTTTCTTGTTCCAAATAATTCTGTTAATCCATGAAGCCTTACTGAACCACCTAAAACCACTTTAAGGTCACAGGGGGCTAGTATTGCTGGGTGCAAGACAGCAACCAGCCTAAGTCACAAATAATGTTAGTTCTCAAACAAGTATGTAATTCAATAAAACAGCAGGATTCTAGCACATTTTCAGCTATGCTAACTAACTTGAGGTTCACTGAGCCGTAAGACAGTAGTTTTATTATCTTTTCATTAATTTTCTGACCTACTTATCCAGCATGTATCCAGTTAGTGCAGGGCACAAGTCAGGATCCAGTCCATATTTTAACAGTCACTCACTCAATTTTGAGTTACCAATTAACCTATCTTTGAGAGAATAACACAATGTGAGTGTTTGTTGCATACCAGAAGTCTGTTTTTGAGGAAAAAAAAGTCCAATACCAATTTTACATAAAAGATTTTGTAGAAATTGCTAATATTTCTCTATATTAAGTTGAAGCAGAGTTACATTTTTTTTACTGGATTCTCTTTCCCTGACAAGTCTGCCTAACACATTTTACTGCAAATCTTACACATTGCACATTATTCATGTGTACACAGTGTTGTACATAACTAATGTAATTAAGTATTATCTCTACAAAAATTTCCACTTTTGATTAATGACATAATAAATTCATTACCTGCTCCTTAAAACATCTTTCCACTCCTCTGTCAGTGGCTGTTCAGTATTGATGCAAGTACGTCTAGAAAAAATTCAGTATTTTGATTAGTTCTAATTTTAACTTAAAAATATTCAATCAGTATTCATGTTGTATGTAGAGCTTTTTTGGTGTATGAATTCTCAAACCAAAATAAAGGGTATACCAACAATAGTTAACATGAGCGCTACACCAGAAAGAGATAAAAAGTTCTGATTGTTCATGCTATGTGAATTTCCCCTTGGGATTAATAAAGTATCTATCTATCTATCTATCTATCTATCTATCTATCTATCTATCTATCTATCTATCTATCTATCTATCTATCTATCTATCTATCTATCTATCTATCTATCTATCGCTAGAAAGATTTTGAGAAGTTCACAGAAATTGTTTTTCAATTGATAGTCCCCAAATGTATCAACTACCGTATATACCCGCATTTAAGTTCTCCTGCAGATAAGTCAGGACTTGATTTTACCATATTATTTCTGGTACTGTATTTTATAATGTCGGTTGTATAAGTTGAATAAGGAAAACTCACACTATTGGTCCAAGAGATTATGATATGCTAACGCCCACCTGAGAGAGTAACCACGGAACACACTGCCTTTTTGTTCTATGTATTGTGCCTACGTGACTACACAGTAATACCAGAACTATTCCAAAGCAACGTTTGCACTGTTTTGTGTTTTTGTATCTCACACTCTCATACACCTTTATCGTAAGAGCATCCCTTATCTGTGATGGAGCGTTTGATCAGAAGAAAACATGAAGCTGGTTTTAAATTAAAAGTCGTTGAAATGGTAAAAGAAATTGGTAACTGGGCTGTTGCAACAAAATTCTATGTGTCTGAGAAACTGATGTGAGATTGGAGGAAGCAAGAAGATGAAAAAAAAATAAAGTGTCGCATTTTTGAATGGGCGTATAAGTCGGGGTCTGATTTTATGATTGATTTTTTGGGTTTAAGGACCCGATTTATACGCGAGTATACAGTATATGGTAATCAAAAAGTACACTATCTACCCAGAGGGCTATGACACCACCTGGGAGGAAGTTGAGTGCTCTGCATAAGTTTTGAAGAGATTCCTTTGCATATTCAACCATGCTGTCTGATACTTTCTCCACACTTACACGATAAATGTGCTTTATGCCTATGTGTGTCCGCTGAAGCGCTCATATCTAGTTCCAACTGACTACCAATCCAGTGCTGCAAAATTAGCATCCTGTCACTTGTAAACCGGTCCTGAATGTGTTCTGTTTTTTCCATCCCAATATGATGTCCATAGCTCTTATTAGTAAGAAAGCACCCTCATTTATATCATGCAATTTGTTGATCAACTATTGCAGTTTACTCACCTGATTCCCAATAGTAATTTGCATACTCTTTTATGAAAAATTCTCCAGTCCAGTCAAATCTTGTTCAGTTTTGATGATGCCTCTGGTTCTTATGGTTTCCTAATTCTTTACTCTTTCTTGTGAGTTGTATTGCTTAGCTTTTTTCTTGATCATTGAAGTGGCCCTCTTGCCCCTCCTTATTGCTTGGAAACTCATGACAAAATGACTATTTTCCATGTTACCACAAGAGTGACTGCTGGAACAGAACTGTTTTCAGGGGTAGGCTCCTCAAGGTGCAGTTACATTCAGGAGTAGTGGAATGTGATTAGCACAAGATATCTGATATGACTGTATTAACCTAAGAGGGTCACTTGTTCCTGTTAATGGCCTTCCTAGTATTTTAATAGTTGGGGTGTTCCTTGATACCAAGAATCTGCAGTGATAAGTCACTACCAATAATCTTTTTAAAAGTCAGTCAGTCATCATCGTCCAACCCGCTATATCCTAATACAGGGTCACGCTGGAGCCAATCCCAGCCAGCAAGGCAGGAACAAACCCCAGGCAGGGTTCACACACACACATCTAGCACACACTAGGGACAATTTAGGATAGCCACCGTGCCACCCACATCTTTTTAAGAGTAAAAAACTATTTTGGTTCAGCTCTTTGTATCTTCCTTGTGAACCCCTAATTAGGTTTTGTCCTTCTAAATAAGATGTGTTTTAATATTGAAGTTGGTCTTACTGTTCCAAGTTCTTACACTTTTAGCTTAGTTTTGGCCTCCATGGATCCATAATTCAGCCATTGTTTTGCAGTTCAGTGTTCTAGCAATTGGTTCACCAACATAACCTGCTAGAGTACTTTAGACAGAACAACATATACTTAGAGGTGAGCGCTGATTTTCTTGACTGTTGGCCTTACGTCAAATAAGTGATGTTGCTTACCAGCATATTATCACTAGAATCACCTGTTGATTAAATGGCTCAAATTAATTAGTGAATGTTTCACAATTATTGAACATTAATAGGAATGAAGCAGAGATTTGGATTGTCATTAGGATAACTTAGTCAATTCCAGGTGGGCCACTCTCTATTTCTCTCTGTATGCCAATCATTTAAGTGAGAAAGACAGAGAGTGAGAAAAAGAAGACACTACATGAGTAGCCCACTCTGCTAGTAGTTTGCAGGCTACCCTCCACCACCCTAACTTAATCTCCTATCCAAACCAGATGACAAAGATGAAGAGAGAGTGGAAGATTTATTTTATGTAAATGCAAAGGGGGCTGGACTGAAAACTAAAGGAAAATAATTTAAATCACTCCAATAAGGTCCAGCAATCTAACTGTACATGTGTTAGGCCCTCACATATTCTTACATTTTTTTCAAGGTTCAGTCAGTTGCAGTAGAGCACAGCTGGTGAGAGGCAGAAGGACAAAGAAGCTGCAGGAGTATCAGAAAGAGTCAGGGGACAGTGAAGCATCTGTACAGCCTGTGCATTTATGTCACTTAGAATACCATAATGTAGCAGCCTTGAGGCACTAACATTTATGTGATTAAAACTGTGCTTTATTTATTTTTTATAGGGAAGCTGATACTCCACCCAGCCTGATCCATCTTGCATATCCCTCCCACAGAGACGCACAACAGTGAGAGTTAAAGTCCAAAAATATACTCAAAAGGAAGCTATTTACAAACACAAGACACTTATGCAAATATTCCCAACATTGCTCCCAAATTTACCACTCTTACCACTGTTGTTGTTGTTTTACTTTTTTTCTTCTTACCACTCTTGTTGTTGTTTTACTTTTCTTCTTCTTACCACTCTTGTTGTTGTTTTACTTTTCTTCTTCTTCCCACTCTTTTTTTTTGTTAACTTACTTTTCTTCTACTTCTTTGTCCTCCTCCATAGTGGATAGCATACATGCCCATCAACCAAGAGGCCCGAGTTCAATTCCTATTTATGGCCTTAAATATTTTCTCTAAGAAAAATAAACAAAAAATTTTTTTATAGTTGTCAATTTTGTATGCTAGTGCTTGTCAGGTTTTCAATGATGCACACTTTGCTGCATATGCTTTACTTGAGTCAACAACAATGTGATTCTAATTATTTCACTAAAGACTTAAATATTCAACATTTATATCTAAACTCTTGGTATTCAAAGTGAGAGGCTAAAGAAACGTATTCTATATAACATCTCTCACTAAGATTTCCATATACTAGAAACCTCTTGAGCCGATAGAAGATGGAAGACAGTAGTCACCAGACAGGGTCTATTAAATTCATGTCATTACATTTTCTCAATATTTAAAAAGCTCAGACTTGCACTTGAATTGATACAGTTTTCAGGATGAAATACATGTGTGTGATAATACATACAGTACAGTGGCTCTATGCATTATTCTGCAGTGTGGCTCCATTCACATTCGTTTACTGTTCTTTCTCACTTTTAACATATCTTTTCTGAAACTACAGCTCATCTTATACAAACTCTATACATAATACCTACAAACACTCACACAACCTAAAACATGTCACACACCTGACAACAAAGTACACACTGCATTCAAAACCATTCTCTTCGAAAAAAAGGTTATTTTTGCATCAGAACTGTACACGCAAATCATCACATGAATAGCTTGTCCTAAACATCAACTACACACTGATAGGATAAATGATAAACCAGCCATCCATTTTGCTATTTCAGTGTGCAGTGGTATTGTTGGCCAGTACCATACTTACTATTTCAATCTGTTGGTCAGGAGCAAAGACAGGCTGCCTCTCCCTCTTTCAGGGTCTTTTTGCAATTCTGAAAATACACACATTTACTCATCTTATTGTATTTCTTGTGCCACATCTCAATCTACATTTACCTTAAGTTTTGCTCTACCATTACTGTACCCATTTTAATTTTCAAAACACTACATTATACCAGCCACTGTGAAATGTGACACATGGGGCCATACACGTTGACCTGCTTCTCTCATGTTCAGGTCATGGTTGATGATATGGTCAACTAGTGTTGCCTGTATCACATATCACACTCCTTATCTCCTTCAAAGAGCCCTTCCTCTTGCTCTGTCTATGAACCCCACCCCACTTGCCTCCATGGTGCTACATAGGGTAGAAGGTAGTTGTTATGTTGTGGTATTAATATTATTTAATTAGGATATTAGGTGGCACTGTAAAAAAAAAAAAAAAATAAAAAAAAAAAAAATCTCTCTCTCTCTCTCTATATATATATATATATATATATATATATATATATATATATATATATATATATATATATATATATATATATAAAGAACTGGGAGAGGAATGGGAGGAGAGTTCCCAGAAGGAGATTGTATACAGAGGTCTTTCTGTAATAAAGAAGGTATTTGAAGATTTCTTTGTGTACTAATCAATACAACAAAATTGGCGACGAAGACATTTCTAAGTAATGATGGCTGCTTCTACTGTTCTACTACCAGTTGCTTTTCTTCCCTGTCCAGGAGAGCCCATGCTTCAGTTTGATACGTGAATGAAAATATTTGAAAATTATTTGCTTGTTATTGGAGCAGATGGAGACAACTAGACGGAAGCCAGGAAACGAGCGCTGCTTCTGCACTGTTTGAGCACTGAAGGATGTTGGGCGTTGAAGGCGTATTTTCTGCCCAAGGGCAATGTGGTTGTTGAACACCATAAATTTCGTAGTAGGGCCCAACGACATGACGAAACTGTGGCTTAGTATATTTCTGTGTTACGAGATCTTGCATCTACCTGCAACTTTAAAGATAAAGCTGATTAAATGTTACGGGACCAGTTGGTAGCAAATGCAGCCTGTCCACTTGTCTGCAAGAAGTTATTATTTGAACATGACCTCACTCTTGAAAAAGCGGCGATGCTCGCTTCACAAACTGAAGCAGCTAAAAACCAAGCGGGGATCCTTGCGGCCTCTTCTCCAGCTTCAGTCAATGCAGTTCAAAGCACGATGTTATCTACACGATGCCGCGATGGCCAGGCCCACGTACAGCCTAGTTCTGGCACTTCTATTACTTCCAATAAGAATCGGTTGTGTTTCCGCTGTGGATCCAAAGCACATCTCGCAAATGCTCCAGAGTGTCCTGCTGCGTCGGCTACGTGCAGAAGCTGTGGGAAATATGGACATTTTTCTCGTGTATGTCGCTCTCCTCCACAAGACCGAGTTTGGGGTATTGAGATTCCAGAAACTACCATTTTGTGTGTGAATGATGGTACAAACCGGCCTGGAAAAATTTCATGTGCTGTTACAATTCAAGAAATGATTCTAAACCGTATGTGGTGCGTCTCCTCGTAGATACAGGCTCATCTGTATCCATTTTACCCAGTGGGTTATGTAACCAGTATTTTGGTACCCTAAGTTCTTGTCTATAAGCCGGACTCATGTATTAGCCGGAGACCAAAAATCATACGAATTTTTAAAATAAAATCGTATCATAGATAAGCCGGACTCATGGATAAGCCGAACGTACTATAACCTATAACTAATAGAAGGGAGGGAGGTCAGTGGTCTCACTCGCGCCCATTTAATTTCTTTAAGGGGGAGAGAGTGTGAGATATTGCCGTCTCTCTCACTCCCCGCATGGCGCGGTTGGAGCGGCCGGAGCGCGTTCTTTCTGCTCTGGGCGTCGCCGAGTCAACACGAGCGCGTAGCGGTCATTTAAATTGTGATTTTATATGTAAGCATATTTAAATATATATCGCGGATTTCTGCGGACAATGGGTCTTTTAATTTCTGGTACATGCTTCCTCAGTTGGTTTGCCCAGTTGATTTCATACAAGGGACGCTTTTGGCAGATGGCTGAGAAGCTACCCGGCTTACTGTTCTCTCTCTCTTGCGCTGACTATCTGTGATCCTGACGTATGGGGATTGAGCAGGGGGGCTGTTTGCACACCTAGACGATACGGATGCTCGTCTAAAAATGCTGAAAGATTATCTTCACGTTGCTATCTTTTGTAAAGCTGATTCCTGAAAAGACATGCTGCACAGTGCTTCGCATACTTAAAAGCTCGAAGGGCACGTATTGATTTTTGACTGAAAAACAAACTCTCCCTCTCCCTCTCCCTCTCTTTGTCTGCTCCTGACGGAGGGGGTGTGAGCTGCCGCCTTCAACAGCTTTGTGCCGCGGTGCTTCGCATACTTAAAAGCCAAACAGACATATTGATTTGTTTGCTTCACTGCTTTGAAGAGGAAGATATGTTTGCATTCTTTTAATTGTGAGACGGAACTGTCATCTCTGTCTTGTCATGGAGCACAGTTTAAACTTTTGAAAAAGAGACAAATGTTTGTTTGCAGTGTTTGAATAACGTTCCTGTCTCTCTACAACCTCCTGTGTTTCTGCGCAAATCTGTGACCCAAGCATGACAATATAAAAATAACCATATAAACATATGGTTTCTACTTCGCGGATATTCTTATTTCGCGGGTGGTTCTGGAACGCAACCCCCGCGATGGATGTATAAGCCGGACTTATGTATAAGCCGATATTCTATTTTTTCATTTTCACAACTTTTTTCCTTAGATAAGCCGCGGCTTATTGACAAGAACTTAGGGTACTTGTAATTTATCTGCACCTCCCGTACGCCTGCTCTGTTATTCCAAAACTGAACTACTGGTCATAGGATGCCTCAAAGCCTGAGTTTCATATGCAGCTGTCACGGTACCGGCTACTTTCTTCATCGTGCAAACCGGTGCCCTTTTACTAGGCATGGACTTAGTTACATCTTTGAAACTGCGCATCGAAGGTAATACAGTACTTACCCCATCAGCCCCAGTGCTACAGTTGTCTTCCACTCTATTCAGAGGCCTAGGATGTGCAAAAGGGTTTGTGCATAAGGTAAGAAACCGGCCAGAAGTTCCGCTGGTGCAGCAGAGATTGAGGCGCTTGCCAATATCGGTACGGACTGCTGTTTCTGCTGAACTGCGCTACTTGCTAGATGCAGGAATTATTGAGTCCATGGATGCTTCTCCTTGGGTATCACCAATAGTAGTCACACAAAAGAAAACTGGTGGCATACGCTTATGTGTGGACCTTCATGAGCCTAATAAGGCTGTTATTGTTGATTCTTTTTCGCTGCCTCATATTAAGGACTGCTTTCGTAATTACAAGGTGCTACTGTCTTCTCCAATATAGATCTTGTAAACGCATACCATAAAGTGCTGTTGCATGAGGAGAGCAGGGACCTGACTGCATTTATAACACATGATGGCTTGTTCCATTTTTGCCGTGTTCCCTTTGGGTTGGCGTCCGCTCCAGCCCCGTTTCAAAAATTACTGTCAACACTTGTCCATCATCTTCCAGGTGTCCTGAATTACCTTGATGATATTATTATCTATGGATCTACGGCTGCTGAACATGATCGTCACCTCTCAGCTGTTTTAGAATGCTTGGAGAAGGCAGGGCTACAATTAAATAAGGACAAATGTAATTTCAAGCAGTCCTCCCTTTGTTTTTTGGGGCATGTAATTTCTGCGGAGGGTATTTCTCCTGACACAGAGCATGTAGATGCCTTTCTTAACGCACCCTTTCCCACAGATGCTTCAGCTCTGCATTCATTTTTAGGGCCAACATCATGGTATGCAAAGTTTATACCGCATTACACCACGATAGTAGAACCTATGCGTGCTTGTTTACGTGGGCAATCCAACTTTGACTTCACAGAGGAAGAACAGCGTAGCTTCCATAGGGTTAAGGAATTAAATCTGACCAGTCCTGCTTTGGTAATTTTTGATCCTGCTTTGCCTTCAACTATAGCAGCTGACGCTTCAGACTATGGGTTGGGTGCAGTATTTACACAAATGCATGCAGATGGAACAGAGCACACCGTTGCTTTTGGTTCTCGTACACTTTCTCAGGCCGAGAGGAAGTATTCTACAGTGGAAAAGGAGGCCTTAGCGTGCATTTGGGCAGTTGAAAAGTGTTTGTGGGGACACTGTTTCACTTTGAAAACAGATCACCAGGCCCTCACAACACTTCTTACTACGAAAGGTATGGGAAGAGCTGGTTTGCGTATTGCCCGTCGGTCGGTATGTCTCCTTTGCTTTAATTATGACGTGTTGTACTGCCCAGGAACGCAAAATTCGACTGTGGACTGCCTATCTCGACTCCCTATATCTGCTCCAAATGTGCCATCTGAATTAGAGCCGGAGTATGTTGCCCTTCTGTCCTCGGCCATGAAGGCAGTAAGCCATGCAAAATTCGAAGCTGCTTCTGCATCATGCCCAGAACTGAATCCCGTACGGGATCACATTCATTCTGGATGGCCTGCAAATATTTCACTTGTACCAAATGAGCTTGTACCGTACTTTCGCATACGGCACAAACTGTCTGTTAAAGATGATTTTGTATTCAGAGGATCGGATCGTTTAGTTGTGCCAGTTAAATTGCGACAGCTAATTGAGGACCTAGCACACGAGGGTCATCACGCAATTGTCCGCACAAAACAGAGGCTTCGCAACCTGTACTGGTGGCCGAAAATGGATGATCTTGTCATGACAGCAATCAAATCCTGTCAGCCTTGCCAATCAAACGATAAGACCACAAGGGTGTGTGCCGTGCCATTACAACCCGTACCTTGGCCAGATGGGCCATGGCAGAAAGTTGCCATTGATGTGATAGGGCTGTTTGAAATTGCACCTGCAGACTGTCGCTTTGCCTTCACACTAATTGACTATTATTCAAAATGGCCTGAAGTTGGTTTTACATCCCAAATTACTGCTTCAGCTGTAGTTGCTTTTTTAATATCTATTTTCAGTCGCCATGGCAACCCTCAATGCTTGGTATCTGATAATGGTCCGCAGTTCACATCCTCTATGCTGACCACATTCCTACAGGAGAGGGACATTCAACACACTATATCTGCAAATTATCACCCTCTGGCTAATGGGGCAATTGAAAGATTTAATCAAGTGCTCAAGGAAATGGTACAAATGCTTCATTTACAGCGTAAGCCCTGGAAATCATCCATTACAGAATTCCTTCATATCTTTAGAGCTACGCCACATGTGACAACGGGTATTTTGCCTGTTGAACTGCTTCATGGGCCCAAGATGCGTACCAAACTGAACGTATTGCCTTTGTCAACATCTGCTGGACTAGATGATGCAAGCATAAGACAACGAGTTGCTGCTAAACAGAATAAGATGAAGAAATACATGGATGATAGAAGAGGAGCTTGTGTCTCTTTACTGGTAAAGGGAGACACAGCGCGAGTAAAAATGCCTACCCTTGTGTCTAAAGAATTGCCACATTACAGTAATCCCATGCCTGTACTTGACAAAACTGGAGAAAGCAGCTACGTGCTTGGTGATGGTAAAGTATGGAATGCAGTGCAGTTGTCCCCTTGTGCACCATGTGCAGATTCGACAAATGATGCGCCAGCCGTAGATCATTCCTCTGGTGCACCTCCTGCTGCTCCGCTTGAGTCACACGGGGATTCATCCCTTGAGTGTTTGCCGCCTCCGATTCCAAGAGTGAAACCACCTGCTTTGTTGGTCCCTGAAGGAACTGAGAAGTCCACCTTGAAGGGCCGTCTATGCCGCTGTGCTGTGTGGTTAACAGACTGAGACGGGATCATAATACAAGTCAAACAGATTAGTCTGTTGTTTTCTTTTGTTGTATTATTTTCTGTTTTTTTAACGGCAAGTTTTAGATGGGGAGTTAGATATTGAAGAAAGGAGGAGATGTTATGTTGTGGTATTAATGTTATTTAATTTGGACAGTAGGTGGCACTGTACAAATATATATATAGAACTGGAAGAGGGGTGGGAGGAGAGTTCCCAGAAGGAGATTGTATACAGAGGTCTTTCTATAACAAAGAAGGTATTTGAAGATTTCTTTGTGTACTAATCAACAGTAGTCACTGAAGCCTCTTCAGTTTCCTTTATATTAAGCTGACTACTCACATGGAGTAACAATGTGGAAACTCATTGGTTGAACCCTATCTGACAAGTGTGTCCAATTCATCCATTGTGTGCCTTTTCCCCTTATACCATACATGTACAATTCAAAGATACAATCTGTTGTGATAGCAGGGTTGTAGCAACAGTAGCCATAGCCTAGTGGTCAAAATACTGTAAAAATACTTGCCAATGTATGGTTTCTCACTATTTCTCCATTAAATACAGTCATATGAAAAAGTTTGGAAACCCCTTTCAGGCTGCATAATAATTTACTCTAATTTCAACAAAAAAGATAACAGGGGCATGTCTTTCATTTCCTAGGAACATCTGAGTACTGGGGTGTTTTCTGAACAAAGATTTTTAGTGAAGCAGTATTTAGTTGTATGAAATCAAATCAAATGTGAAAAACTGGCTGTGTAAAAATTTGGGTACTCTTGTAATTTTGCTGATTTGAATGCATGTAACTACTCAGTACTGATTACCTGCAACAGCAAACTGGTTGGATTAGCTTGTTAAGTCTTGAACTTCATAGACAGGTGTGTCCAATCATGAGAAAGGGTATTTAAGGTGGTCAGTTGCAAGTTGTGCTTCCCTTTGACTCTCCTCTGAAGAGTGACAGCATGGGATCCTCAAAGCAACTCTCAAAAGATCTGAAAACAAAGATTGTTTAGTATCATGTTTTAGGGGAAGGCTACAAAAAGCTGTCTCAGAGGTTTAAACTGTCAGTTTCAACTATAAGGAATGTAATCAGGAAATGGAAGGCCACAGGCACAGTTGCTGTTAAACCCAGGTTTGTCAGGTGAAGAAAAATATACCTGAGTGGCATATGTGCAGGATTGTGAGAATGGTTACAGACAACCCACAGATCACCTCCAAAGACCTGCAAGAACATCTTGCTGCAGATGGTGTATCTGTACATTGTTCTACAATTCAGCGCAATTTGCACAAAGAACATCTGTATGGCAGGGTGATGAGAGAGAAGCCCTTTCTGCACTCACACCACAAACAGTGTCGCTTGTTGTATGCAAATGCTCATTTAGACAAGCCAGATTCATTTTGGAACAAAGTGCTTTGGACTGATTAGACAAAAATGGAGTTATTTGGTCATAACAAAAAGCGCCTTGCATGGCAGAGGAACACCTGTTACCTACTGTCAAATTTGGTGGTGGTTCCATCATGCTGTGGGGCTGTGTGGCTAGTTCAGGGACTGGGGCCCTTGTTAAAGTCGAAGGTCAGATGAATTCAACCCATTATCAACAAATTCTTCAGGATAATGTTCAAGAATCAGTCACAAAGTTGAAGTTACACAGGGGTTGGATATTTCAACAGGACAATGACCCAAAACACAGTTCGAAATCTACAAAGGCATTCATGCAGAGGGAGAAGTACAATGTTCTGGAATGGCCGTCACAGTCCCCTGACTTGAATATCATCGAAAATCTATGGGATGATTTGAAGCAGGCTGTCCATGCTCAGCAGCCATCAAATTTAACTGAACTGGAGAGATTTTGTATGGAAGAATGGTCAAAAATACCTCCATCCAGAATCCAGACACTTATCAAAGGCTATAGGAGGTGTCTAGAGGCTGTTATATTTGCAAAAGGAGGCTCAACTAAGTATTGATGTAATATCTCTGTTGGGGTGCCCAAATTTATGCACCTGTCTAATTTTGTTATGATGCATATTGCATATGTTCTGTTAATCCAATAAATTTAATGTCACTGCTGAAATACTACTGTTTCCATAAGTCATGTCATATATTAAAAGGAAGCTGCTACTTTGAAAACTCAGCCAATGATAAACAAAAATCTAAATCCCAAACTTCTTCATATGACTGTATATTTAATGTCATTTCTGTATAAGCACACCACACATGAGAACACACATTCCATTATACAGTTTGCAGTTTGGGAACAATCCATGATCATAGCCACTCTATTTAAAATCCAAGTGATAAAAATCTACCAGTTACTTGGTGTCCAAAGGATTACAATGATACTTTCACACTGACACCTCATACCTGCTCCTGCTGATAGATTAGACCCCATCCACTGATGATATAGACAATAATAAATACAAACAGAAACAAGTTTTACATGGCCAGGAACTGAACCCATTACCACTGCTTTAAGAGCAGGTACCCTACTCACTACACCAACTTTACAACTTTCAAAATTTTGTCAATCATAAAATGGTCTCCATCTGCACCCAAATAGACTAAAAGTGAGGAAAGAACTCAACACAAATATGAGGTAAAGTTAAACAGTTAGCTGCCACTTCAATCTCTTGTTCTTTATTCAAGTACAATAGTCTGATGTACTGTATCAACTCAGACAGAAACCCAGGCCAGTTATGGTAGTGAAGTGGTTAGCATAAATGCTTATCAACCAGGAAGTGTGAGTTCAATTCCAATGTAAGACAGACAAATGTGTCTATAATAACAAATGCCCACAAATGTACCTTCCATTAGTCCACACCAAGTTTGGTACTTTTTCCCATGATACATATATAGCTGTGTAAATATCACTTGAATAAGCCTCATTCTACACTCACGGCTCAATGACTTCCACAATCGCAATGTGATTCTCGTTAGCTCAAAGAAAAAGTAGACCATCTACATTTATCAGCACAATCATGATATTCACAGTGAGCAGCCACCAGAACCAATCATCAAGAATATCTCTTATAGTTCAAAGAGCAGAGTCGACCACAATACGTGCAGATGGGGTACTTGAGATGTTAAGTATGAAGCTGATGGGATCATTGATGTACTACAGTAGAACTTTAAAGGGTTTAGAGTTTAATTTAATTGTCATAAATTAGAAATCCTTCTTCTAACCCAACTTATCCAGAAACAGGGATTCAGAGAAGATTGGGTGTATCCACACAAGTAATGGGAATAAGGAACAATCACTAAACAAGGCACCAGCCATTCCCAATGAGGACACACACATCAAAGAACAATTTAGCATCAACAGTTCAATGAACCTGCATGTCTATGGACTGTGAGAATAAACCAGAGAATCTGGAGAAAACTGACACAGGAAAAACATGCAAACTCCACAAAGGGCACAACCAGTATTTGAATCTCAACACTGAAGGAATTTCAAATCCCGCTGTTACCAAAATAGCCTTTCCTTTTCTTCTCTGCCTCTCTTCTTTCCCCTTCCTCTCCGACACCATTGGTTGCCTCAATGGTGCTCCATTGTGTAGCAGTCAACTAAATATAAAGAAGCCTCTTCATTTTCCTTTATATTCAGTCGACTGCTCAAGTGGAGTAACAATGTGGAAACTTATTCATTGAACCCTATCTGACAAGCGTGTCTGATTCATCCGTTGTGTGCCTCTTCCCTTTATACTGTATATGTACACTCCAAAGATACACTCTGTGGTGATAGTAGGGCTGTCGCAGCAGTTCCTGTAGCCTAGTGGTCAAAAAACTGTAAAAACGGTTGGCCATGTACTGTACATTGTGACCCTGGAAGTCATGAGTTCAATCCCCTCTTCTGACACTTAATGGTTAATTCTTTTTTTATTTCAGTCCAATGCCTCTTATTGTATTTGATTGATATCAGGAAAAGAACTCCTCAATGAGGTTCAGAAAGGGAGAATATGGTGGAATGTCTACAACAGAGAAGGTTGGGTGTTCCAGGAAGCAAACCTCAATGTCTGCCGCCCCATAAAAAGTTACATTGACAAGCGTGTGTAATTCATCCATTTTGTGTCTTTTCCCCTTATACTGTATATACACACTCCAAAGGTACAATCTGTTGCCTTAGTGGGCTGGTAGCAGCAGTCGCTGTAGCCTAGATGTCAAGTTACTGTAAATAGTTGGCCATGTACATTATGACTCTGGAAGTCATGGGTTCAAACCCATCTTCTGACACTTTATGGTCAATTCTTTTTTTTACTTCAGTCTAATGCCTCTTACTGTATTTGATTGATATCAGGAAAAGAACTCCTCAATGAGGTTCAGAAAGGGGAATATGGTGGAAAGTCTACAACAGAGAAGGTTGAGTTTTCCAGATACCAAACCTAAACATCTGCCACCCCATGAAAGGTTCCATTGAAAGGTGTGTCTAATTCATCCATCCCCCACATATATGTATGCATACTCTGATGGTGCAATCTATAGTGTGTAGTGTGCTAGTGGTAGCTTAGCAGTCACATCACTGTCAATATTTGGATATCTACATTGTAAGCCTGGAGGTCATGAGTTCAGTCCCTCCTCTCGTCACCTTAACATATTTTTTCTTTAATTCAATCTCATGCCTCTAACTGTAAATATGATACAATTTTCACATTGGATAGCATTGGTAGAGAAGTGTGGAGAAAAGATCTGCAGTGTTTGCTCAGTGGAGCTCTGTGTTAAGTTTGCTGATTTCCACATGTAAGCCTTATCTAAAACTTAGCATTATGAAAATATAATATATGAGAGTTGATCATGAAATTTGTGCTTAGAAATTGAACAGTATGTGATGTGTTGAGCAGGAAGTGTTTAAGGGTTTAGTGCAGAGAACAAACTGCTGGATATGCATTAGGGGTTTTGTGCCACTGGCTTAGGAAACAGACCACTGAGCTCTAACTATTGACAATTGTGTGCCAATATGAGTACCAGTGAGTGTGCAAATAAGAACAACTGCAACATCCAAACAAACAGTTCAGGAAACAGCTACAGCTACAGCCATGCAGAGATATCCAGCAAATAAAGAAAAACTAAATGTACAGTTTACATAAAAAGGAAACACATTTTAAGTTAAAAGTTCTGCAGCGTTTAGTGTCTGTTTGGCCACAGAATTAGTCCCATGAAAACTTACATTGACAAGCATGTTTACTTCATCCATTTTGTGGCTTTGTCCCATATATATATATATATATATATTTTTTTTTTTTTGACGGATGGCCAGGGCCCATGCCTGGCCAGAACTGCCCTTCACCACATTTGCCAGGGGGACAAGAGTAGGAAGCCCAGTATCTCCCCCTAGACACTAGATGGCAGTCTCCCTGGGTTGTAGCAGTGCCTCGGACTCCCCCAGGGTTTCATGGGAGTTGGAATTCTGTGCAGCTCTGTGGGGTTCCGCAGGCGCCGCCAGGGGGTGCTGCAGCAGGAGCTGCTGGCACCTTTTGGGCACTGGTTTCACCTTACCCGGAAGTGCAGCCGGATGTCGCCAATCAACCACCTGGAGCACTTCCGGGTACCCAATAAAAGGGAGCCAGTGACCACCACTCAGGAGCCAGAATCGGGAGTTAATAGACGAGGTTGCCAGGGAGGAGTGGTGGAGGAAGAGAAAGTGCTTGGTTTGGTGTACTGTACTGTGCTTGGGACTGTGTTGTGGCTGGAGGGATTACAGGGAAGACGTGCCCTCCAGCTGAAGAAAAATAAATAGTTTGTTTTATTTTACCCATGCATCCGTGTCAATCTGTGTCAGGTCAGGTGCTAAATAGTGTCTTCTTACTATATATATATATGCATACTCTGATGGTAGAACCTATTAAAAATAACTTTCATTGTCAATCACAACTGTGGAGTGAGTCTTTTACCTCTGCCTACCCTCCTCTGCTCTTCCAGGCCCCAAGGAGTGACTCCTCCTGGACTTGAACGTGTGGGATGAGACTGTATGAATCACTGAGAATCAAAGACCACTTCCCTCTACACCACCTGACCTGGACACCATGATTTTTCACTATTTCTCCTTATCTATTACCGTATTTTTTGCACCATAAGACGCACCTGACCATTAGACGCACCTAGGTTTAGAGGAGGAAAACAAGAAAAAAATTATTCTGAACCAAATGGAGTACTAATATGTTTAATAAAATATAGCAGAATAATATTTCAACCATGTAAATTTAACAGCGGTATTAAGAAACATCATCACTGTCATTAACAAATAAGGAAAGACTTTAAGGTTCAAGCACTCTTCTAGTTTTATGGAAACCCCAAGAACTCCTCATCGCTAGTGTCAGAATTTATTAAGCTCAGTTGCTCACAATCACTTTGCAGGAGCACGTACCTATCATCACGCGGCATAACCTGTCCAAAGCCACCAGGGGACAAAGCACGTTTGGACCAATGCTCCCTGAAGTTATATCACCAGTCTAGTCCCATCTATATTTGTAATGCCACAAAGCCCTTCATCTCGTGTTTTGTTGTGGGTTTCCAGTTTGAAAAACGAGAATGCGGTGCAAGCACAGCCCTCGATTCAAAAAATTGCTCTGCATACCTGTTTGTCTCGTCTGACAGTAGCTGAAAGGCAGCTTCAGGAAAGAACAGCCTGAAGTAGTTGAGTGGCTGGTAATCTGTCGCGTCCAGACTCCGACTCAGTGATAATGCGCAAAACATCGTCTGCTGAGTATTTTGTTTTCTGCACTCGCTTAGCTCCCTCATGAGATGTAGATGCTATCTTGCCTTTGTTTATATTTGCTTACATTTCACAACTCACGCACACGCAAGGATTAGATGCCGAGTCAATGAGTCTAACATTCCTCCAAGCACAGAGGGAATGCCTGTAACGTAACAGTGAGTTTTGTCGCCCTCTACCCCTGAATGTAGACTTTTGTCAGGTAATACTCATCATAGTCTGTGACGCAATATTCGCTCCATAAGACGCACAGACATTTCCAACCTTCTTTTGGGGAAAAAAAGTGCGTCTTATGGTGCAAAAAATACGGTAAGTATATTTAATGTCATTTGAAGAGAAGCACACCACACATCAAAGCACACAGTACATGTCACAGTTTTCGTGTCACATTTTGTCCAGGATCACAGAGATTCTATTGAAAATCCAAGTGATAAAAATGTAGGCTACAATGATATGATGAAACGTCATACCTGCTCCACAAATAACAATATGCAGTTCCTGATAGAACATGGCCTTATTCACTTATCATATAGACAATCATGAAAACTTGTTAAACAAAACAAGTTTTAACATCATGGCTGGGAATTGACCCCATTACCACTACTTTATGGGCAGGTATTCTACCAACTACACCATATCTCAATGCTGGCTTGGGTTGAGATATTTCACACATTTCTATTTTTTGTCAAACACAGAAAAACCTCCATCTGCCCTCAAACAGACTGAAAGAGAGCTGAGTAAGAACTTAACACAAATATGAGGTAAAGTTCAACAATTAGCATCCACCTCAATCTCTTTTTGTTCTTTGTTCAAATACGACAGGATCAATTGAGACAGTAACCCAGGTATGGTAGTGTAGTGGGTAGGATTCACGTCTCTCAACAAGGAAGTGTAAGTTCAATTCCCGTTCATGACTGACAAATTTTTCGTAAATAGAAAATCACCTTACATATATCTGTCATTACTCCACGCCACTTCTTCTGGGATTTTCCATGACTGTAACAATATTTCTTAAGGACAGTCTAAGGTTCCTCAAGGCTTTTTCAAGAAATGGGCAGACCATGCATAATCCTACAGGGCTCTCAACATCAATGTGATTTGCTATGCATTTTATGTAACCAGAGCCATCTGTATGAAAGTCATCTTTGCCAGTACCAGACCACACTTCCCTATTTTGGAATAAAATCTTCAGTTTTACAGGCAAATCCTCAATTACAAAATAGATCATATTTAGTGACAAAACAAAGCTATATGTACTATTATAAAAATAATAATGAGCTTGAACGCATTTCATTATTGAGGTGTGCAATTGTCCCTCTTTACCACAAAAACCACCACACAATTCTCCAGTACAATAAATGCCAAACCAACAGCAAGTCGCATCTGTTCTCACTAATGGCCCATCATCAAGGCATCCTCATAACACAACTGCCATCAACTACACCAAGAACGCTTAGAAAAAAATGTTCGCCTAAACCGGCCACATAATGCATTTCCGGGAAAATATTCAATGAACAAGGTCTCCGGAAAATGCTGCAAATTCATTTGAAAAATGCTTTGCTAAATTTCACCAATGAACACTAAAGGTAAACATGCAGATTCCACCTCTTAAACTCAAATGTCATTTTTATTTTAATATTTATTATTATGGTCTTAATGCAAATGCTTTGTGCAGCGCTTAGAATGGGTCTATCCATGCAAATGAAGGGATGGATAGGCCACATAAATAGCACCACTAACCAATTGTTTGGAATGAAAACTAAGAAGGGGGCGCTGCTCCTGAGCCCCTGACAGGAATAAAGAGACAGGATCATGACTGGCATGTACAATGAAGTGTGAAATGGAAGGACAAAGTTCAGGGAAGCTCAAGGAAGACACGAAGCTCAAAAGTTTGTACTCACTGTAAAGCTCCAGTGATGGTGCCAGGTGCTGTGTTTGTGAGTTTAGACATTTTTTCACTAGGAGCAAAAAAGGGAGGAAGAGAAACGTAGAAGCAGAAACAATAATACTTGCCTAATGGTAAAAATAAAAAACAAAATCTACAAACATTGTATAAAGAAAAGTTCTTACTTACGCAGCACTTCTGACACATCTGATTAACAGCATTACAACTAACACCCACTCTCTTATCAAACATCCCAGGCAAAGCTACAAATTAGAGCTAGTTTACAAATAAGAAGTCTTATTCTATGAACCAGATATTTACTAGTGTTTCATTCTGTATAACTATTTGTAACTTTGAGATAATACTCAAGAGATAGGTTTGTTTGAAGATCATACCATTTATCTGTTCTTTGAGTAGTGTAATGAAAATGCTTTATAGCTGTGCAATGTAAATGAACCCAACTTGTAAAAGAGGCTGCCATGCTGCACTAAACAAGACCATAAAGTGGCACCATTTTTTAAAGTAACATAAGAACATTCATCTTTGGATTCATTTTTAACAGCGGCTCATGACTATTCTTTATTTACGGAGCATTTCCCCTAACATAACCAATCATAGAATCCCAATAGGTTTATTTTCTCCATGAATCCTGTTCACTTCTGTTTACTGATGTTTTTGTCTACTCTGTTCATAGGTTAAGAGATCACATTTACTATGTGAGTGGGACCTCGTATTACCATAACATCCATCCCTCCATTTATCCATCCATTCCTCTTCCAAACCTAAGCTTCCTAAGCTTTTCCAGAGCAGGGTCACGGGGTAGCTGCAGCCTGTCGCAGAAAGCAAATGGCACAAAGCAGGACAAGGTGCCTGTCCATCACAGGACAAATACGCACAAACCCAAACAGAGTCAAACCAGATACAATATACAATACCATACATAAAACACTACATATATGTGTGTGCTCGAAACTTTAAGGGGGAGAAATTTCCACCCCAATTTAATGTAAGAATATCACAATGCTCTACACTCGAAGTGGGACCTCCTCATCTGTGCTAAATTAAGAAATCAGACTTACAGACAACTTACTTCTGGCACAAATTTGAGTCCTAGTTTTCTCTGCTTTGAAAAGAAGCTGGTTCTAAAAACAACTGAGTTCAATTTTTACAAAAGTTTATAATTTATTACCATTGTATTTCACATTTTTCTGTCTATCTGGTGATCTCCCATTATCTTCCAGGCTCCAATGACCATGACCGGACATGCCATCCAGATAGAGTGGGTATGAAAAGTGTGATATCATTGTGCCCATTGTTCCTCAAAAGGAGTCTCAAGAAAATGATTAGCTCCTGAAAATCTCATCAGAATGGCAGATTCACTCAGACTAACATTTCTTTACTAAGCTGTTTTTGGAACAAAATCCTTCTTATATACATCTCATATTGCATTTTTAGTACAATATGTTTGTACTTATTCTGTTTGTTTGGCATCAGCAATGTGTTGTTTGTGCTCAATAGTGATGAGCAAACCTGTCTGAATTATTTTTTTCTTACGTTCAGTGAAATTGGGGAAATGTTCTGGAACTTTGCAGAATTCAGTCAAATGTATTGAAGTCAGTGGGCAAGAAGAAATTGAACTTGAGTGGATTATGGAGGTGCAATAGTCTTTTAAGAGCTTCTGAAGTCTACAGAAATGTACTCAAATTATTCTGGACCAAAAATTGTGTCCAAAAATGTGACCTGAGTTGTGAGGCTGCAGTGCTAACTACTGCGCCACCAGGCCCCCTAGAGATAAAAGTGATAGAATTTAACTTCAGAAGAGGAAAAGTTCATGAGGGCAGGAAGAATGAATTCACTAAGATATACCCTCGACAGATTTGTTAGCAGGTACTCACCTCTCTAAAACTCAAACATTCAGTTTGTTTGGTTTTCTCTTATAGACTTGCTCGCTCACTGCTGCTGCTACCAAATTGACACAACACTAAAGCATGTGGACTCTTCACTCCTTCCTGGTTGATCAACTGAACAGCACCTTGGGTAATACTATTAAAGGGCTAGGCATACATATTCAACACAGCTCACATACAAGTCCATACAAAAAGACACAACCTTTAAGACGCAAATACACTGACACTTTTCCAGTTGCCCTGTGATTGCATGTTTTGTGTTTATATGTTTGGCAAATTTTCCAGTCATTTTTAGTGTACTCTCAAGATTCTCAAATTAATGTACTATTTTGACACTATATTTACCCTATATTTACTCAATTATTAGGATACTAAATGGGCTGTCCCATCCAACATCAACTTCGGCTGCTAAAGCTCTATTATATCACAATGGGGTTTTAGGAGACGAAAGTGAGTCTAAGCTGGCTGCACAATGAATTTTCAGGAAATTACTCTGCAAACAAAGTCACTGGCGAACATAGCATATTTGCTGTGGGAAACACTTTGGCGACTTTGTCCGATCAACACCAGTGATCACAAACAGTATTACTAGTCACCCAAGCACTTGCACTGACCATTTTTTACCACACAGACAACGCAAAAAATTGCACGTTTCATAACAAGGTGGCACATTTTACTTATGCATAAAAAAAAAGATTTTTATTTTTTCCATGCTGTTGAGTTTAATTGCATAGCATACCTGGGTCTAGTGATGTCGGAGGAATGCATAAGATAATCCTTTTGGACTCTCACAAAGAAGCATTTGATATGTGTGGTTACCTCAATTTACTGCTCCTCCATGACTCAGGAACCCATAGGGTGACATCACATAAATTACTAACACATAACTACCACTAACCACTACACCATCTGTCCAAGTGAGGCAACCCCACCTGAATTTTCCATATTTCTCCCACAGCTACAGTTCCTTGTTATTTTCACAGAAATACACCATAGAGCAATGGACTCATACCATTTTCAAAATATCCAATTTTTAAGGCCCAGAATCACAACTAAATCTGTTGAAAATCCAGATTTCAACACATTACTCTATATTTACCTTGTCACCAGGATATTGAAATGTTTTCATGCTGACACCTTGTAGCTGCTCGCAAATAACAATGGGCAATACCTGAGAAAATATAATTATGTAATTATGCATTATGAAATATTTCATAATGATAAAAATGAAAACATCATGGCCAGGATTTGAACCTAAAACTTTTCCTTTTAGGATAATTATGCTAACCACTAGACCACAGCTTCTTTGGAAACATTGCACACCTTTCTAATTATTCTAAGTCAAACAATGTCCTCCTCCTGCCTCCAAAGCGGAGTAAAAGTGAGTTTTAGAACTCAATCCACATATGAGGCACAGTTCCATTATTTCATTTCACCTCTGTCTCTTGCTCTTTGTTCAAATAATACAGTCTTATATACAGTATCAACTGAGAAAGAACTGCAGCCCAGGCTTACTGGTGGTGTAGTGGTTAGCATGCATGCCTTTCAACCAATATGCTACAGTTCAATTCCCATTTATCACCTATACTTTTTCCTTTAATGATCAACAATTATTTCCATATACCTGTCATTATTACTTGCCACTGCTTGTCAGCTTATATCTCTCATAGTTCATGAGTGCAAAAAGACATTTTTTTATACTGCCGCCTTGTACCTGCTTCCCAAGTAACTTTAGGTTATTGCCTGAGAAACTAGGACCCCACCCACATACAAAACAGCCAATGACAGATTTTGAAATTAAAATCCTTCATGGGCAGGATTTGACAACATAGTATTTCATTAAAGGGCAGACATGCTAACTACTACACCACAAATTGGTGGTGAATTTATGGCACAGATAAAACTTTACTATTTCTTGACAATCACATGGTGCCCTCCACCTGCTCCCAAAAAATAATGAAAAGTGACTTTTGCAATTTATTATATATATATATATATACACAGTGATCCCTCGCTATATCACGCTTCGCCTTTCGCGGCTTCACTCCATCGCGGATTTTATATGTAAGCATATTTAAATATATATCGCGGATTTTTCGCTGCTTCGCGGGTTTCTGTGGACAATGGGTCTTTTAATTTCTGGTACATGCTTCCTCAGTTGGTTTGCCCAGTTGATTTCATACAAGGGTTGCTATTGGCAGATGGCTGATAAGCTACCCAACTTACTTTCTCTCTCTCTCTCTCTCTTGCGCTGACGTAGGGGGTTGTGAGCAGGGGGGCTGTTCGCACACCTAGACAATAGGGACGTTGCTACCTTCTGTGTGCAGCTGCTTCCTGAAGGACATGCTGCACGGTGCTTCGCATACTTAAAAGCTCAAAGGGCACGTATTGATTTTTGACTTTGTTTTTCTCTGACTCTCTCTCTCTCTCCCTGCTCCTGACGGAGGGGGTGTGAGCTGCCGCCTTCAACAGCTTTGTACCGGCGGTGCTTCGCATACTTAAAAGCCAAACAGCCCTATTGATTTTTTTTTTGACTGCTTGCTTTGTTCTCTCTCTTTCTCCTGACGCGCACTCCTTTGAAAAGGAAGATATGTTTGCATTCTTTTAATTGTGAGACAGAACTGTCATCTCTGTCTTGTCATGGAGCACAGTTTAAACTTTTGAAAAAGAGACAAATGTTTGTTTGCAGTGTTTGAATAACGTTCCTGTCTCTCTACAACCTCCTGTGTTTCTGTGCAAATCTGTGACCCAAGCAATGACAATATAAAAATAACCATATAAACATATGGTTTCTACTTCGCGGATTTTCTTATTTTCGGGTGGCTCTGGAACGCAACCCCCACGATGGAGGAGGGATTACTGTATATATATAAGGTAACATTACATTATTACCTTCCATCTCAGTCTAATGCGCTTTGTTCTAATTATACAGTATAATGTACAGTATCACCTGAGAAAGAAGTGCTGACCAGTTTTAATAGTAGCATAGTGGATAGGATACACATCTATGAACCAACACCTCTGAGTTCAATTCCCACTGATAACCAACAACCTTTTCTTTCCTTAAATTAGGTTTTCTGTGTCTCATTTGATTTTGCTTTGTTTTCCAGTCAAGGCTTAGTCAATCCCACACACAAAATATGTTCTTCATTACCGCATTAAAGGCTTCACCAATCCACATTTATGTGTACATTCCTGATATTCACATTGAGAAGCCATAAGAACAAATCATCACATCATCAAAACATCTCTCATAGTTCAAAAAGCACAGCAAAGTGCAGTCTGTTCAGATTAAACACCTGTGACATTGTGTGTCAAGCTGCTGGAATCCTTGATGTATTACATTACAACTTAGTAAACATTACAGCTTTATTTAATTGTCATATATTAGAAGACAATATTTCAGCAGTTGATCAAGAAATATTATTCTTATAGCCTTCTTCCATCCTCCTCTGCATGATTTTGATTTCTTCAGTGATTACTTTCACAACTCAATGTTCACAAGCAAACCAGTTTAAATAGCATAGTGGAAAGGGAGCATATTTGTTAATTTGGGGGACAGGGTTCAGTTCTTGCATGCTACATGAATATTTGACAAACACAGTAGCTTTTCATTTTTCTTATTAAGATTGTAATAAAGTAAGATTTTCCCCCAAATTCAAAAGAGAATACAATTTCACAACATTTTGCTGTTTTCTGGCCTTTCCTCTCATGCACTCTTCTCTCTGGTCACTTCCTCAACTGCACAGTCTGTCTCTTGTTGGATGACCCCATGCTCTGCCACCATCCATACCTTCTTCTTCTTCCAGCTGCTCCCGTTAGGGGTTGCAACAGCGGATCATCCTTTTTCATATCTTCCTGTCTTCTGCATCTTGCTCTGTTTCACCATCACTTGCATGTCCCTTCTCACCACATCCATAAATGTCTTAGGCCTCCCTCTTTTCCTTTTGCCTGGCAGCTCTATCTTTAACATCCTTCTCCCAATATACCCAGCATCTCTCCTCTGCACATGTCCAAACCAATGCAATCTCGCCTCTCTGATTTTGTCTCCCAACCGTCCAATCTGAGCTGACCCTCTAATGTACTCATTTCTAATCCTTTCCATCCTTGTCACACCCAGTGCAAATCTTAGCATTTTTTACTCTGCCACCTCCAGCTCTGTCTCCTTCTTTCTGGTCAGTCCCACCGTCTCCAACCTGTATAACATAGCTGGTCTCACTACCGTCCTGTAGACCTTCCCTTTCACTCTTGCTGATACCCATTTGTCACAAATCACTCCTGACACTCTTCTCCACCCATTCCATCCTTCCTGTACTCTCTTCTTCACTTCTCTTCCACAGTACCCGTTACTCTGTACAGTTGATCCCAAGCGTTTAAACTCATCCACCTTCGCCAATTCTACTCCCTGCATCCTCACCATTCCTCTGACCTCCCTCTCATTCACACACACATATTCTGTCTCGGTTGTACTGACTTTCATTCCTTTCCTCTCTAGAGCATATCTCCATCTCTCCAGGGTCTCTTCAACCTGCTCCCTACTCTCGCTACAGATCACAATGTCATCAGCAAACATCATAGTCCATGGGGACTCCTGTCTAATCTTGTTTGTCAACCTGTCCATTACCATTGCAAATAAGAATGGGCTCAGAGCCAATCCCTGATGTAATTCCATCTCCACGTTGAATGCATCTGTCACTCCTATCACAGACCTCACCACTGTTACACTTCCCTTGTACATATCCTGTACAACTCTTACGTACTTCTCTGCCACTCCCGACTTCCTCATACAATACCACAGCTCCTCTCGAGATACCATGTCATATGATTTCTCCAGGACCACAAAGACGCAATGCAACTCTTTCTGGCCTTCTCTATACTTCTCCATCAACACCCTCAGAGCAAACATCGCATCTGTGATGCTGTTTCCTGGCATGAAACCATACTGCTGCTCACTAATCATCACCTCCCTTCTTAACCTAGATTCCACTACTCTTTCACATAACTTCATGCCATGGCTCATCAATTTTATCCCCCTGTAGTTACTACAGTTCTGCACATCCCCCTTATTCTTAAAAATCGGTACCAGTACACTTCTTATACCACAATCCATACCTCACGAATGTAATCTTTAGTGTGTGTTTCCTGAAATCAATCATTAACCCTGCTTATCCAGAATAGAAATGCAGAGAAACTGGAGTGTCCCAGAAAGTCTTGGGCACAAGAAACAATCCCTGGAAAGGGCATCAGCTACATACACATCAAGGGACATTGTGGACTGTGAGAGGAAACTAGACCACCTGGAGAAAACCCACACAGGGAAACATGGACACTGCACAAAGGGTGCACCCGTTACGTGAATCTCACCACTGAACCGATTCCAAAATCCCATTGTTACAAAAGTGGCATGCTCTTTCATTATCTCCACACTCCTCCACCCAATCAGCAGTCACTAAGTGTTCCTTAAGTTGGACACCTCTTGCGCCCACAGAAGTTGGCAAACAGTGATCACCAGACTATGCATATTAAATTAACGTCATTACATTTTCACAAGCTTTGAAAATCTAAGTATTTACAATTGAAATTATATCATTTCCAGAATGAAATGCATGTGTATGATAACACCTAGCGTACAATGTCCCTGAGCGTTATTCTGCAGTGCTGCTCGATTCACATTCTTTTACAGTTCTTTCTGACTGATTACACTTTGTAACAATTCATCCTGCACGCTAACACGAGATGACTGCTACCGCTAATCTGTCCTAGGTGATGGCAGATGATAAAAGGATAGGCCAATATCACACCCCAATAAAATTTCCTGTATACCCTACATGGTTCAGTCCCTTAATGCTGATGCATTTATAGCCCACAAAAAACTAATATTCAATATCTATCATCACATTACATATATACATAGATATAGCTCATCCGAGTCCGTAGGAATTAGCTGAATGTTCAATTCCCTGATCAAAAGAATCACTTCCACCTTCTGACAGGACTGTAGGAGCTCCTTGTAGACTTCTTACATGGCCCGTGCAGTAGCTGATATGGTTTTTATTCTCCGATTCTCTTTTTTTTCCCCTCCTCTTCTCCTTTCTCTCTTTAAAACGGTGTGCTTTATGTAAATCACTCCCCGAAAAATAACAGTAAAACCGGAAGTTCCACCTCTGGGGCACCGCTGTCAATCTCCGAATGTAAGAATGATCCCCACAACACCTGATCGACAGCAGAAAACATATTATATTTATGTGGCAGCACTACAACTTGATTTCTGAAACTACAGCTCATTTTATCCAAACTCTATACACAATACCCAAAAACACTCGCACAATCCAAACCAAGTCAAACATCTCATGTAAAGCACACACTTCATTCAGAACCATACTAACTCTTCTAAAAATGGTATTTCTATATCAAAACTCTACATCAAAACATCACATGAATAGCTAAATCTAAACACCAACTACACACTAATAGTAAAATGCAAAACAATGCAATCCATTCTTCTTTCCAGTGTGCAGTGAAATTGTTGGTATCCATGTTTAACTCTGCAGTCTACTGCTTATGGATTAAATACACGCTGCCTCTCCCTCTTTCAGAGTCTTTTTGCACTTCTGAAAAAACACATTTATTCATCTTTGTGTATTTTTTTGTGAAATGTACTGTGATATAGCGGGTCCGCAGCTACAACAAAATATGGCTGTTTTAAATCCATAAAGCTGTGTCAGTCTCTGTAGGCGCGTGATTAAGGCACTGTGCCCACAGAGGTGGGTGTAAATATATGGCCTGGCACAAGGGGAGAAAGAGATATAAAAGATGTAAAAGAAAACCTTTTTAAACTGAGGGAAAATATACCAATAACAATTTGTTAAGGATCTGTTTTTTTGTGAAGCTGCCTTTACACAGCCTGTCCGCTGTTTTATAAACGAACGCCATATAAGGCCGTCCTTTCTCCTTCACAGTTAGTTCACGTGATTACGTGTGAGGCGTGATGACACAATACGCAACCCCTGCAACCCCGCCTCCCACGGCCAGCGAGCTGCCGTCCATTACTGTATATGGACAAAAAAGAGGTTCCAGTTATGACTGTTACGCTTTGAATTTTGAAATGAAACCTGCCTAACTTTTGTAAGTAAGCTGTAAGGAATGAGCCTGCCAAATTTCAGCCTTCCACCTACATGGGAAGTTGGAGAATTAGTGATGAGTGAGTGAGTGAGTGAGGGCTTTGCCTTTTATTAGTATAGATATATATATATATATATATATATATATATATATCTATACTAATTAATAAAAGGCAAAGCCCTCACTGACTCACTGACTGACTGACTGACTGACTGACTCATCACTAATTGTCCAACTTCCCGTGTAGGTGGAAGGCTAAAATTTGGCAGGCTGATTCCTTACAGCTTACTTACAAAAGTTAGGCAGGTTTCATTTCGAAATTCAACGCGTAATGGTCATAACTGGAACCTCATTTTTGACAATATACTGTAATGGACGGCAGCTTGATGGC